>NW_019396850.1:128810-138602 GCF_000591075.1 Eurytemora carolleeae | reverse complement strand
CGGGCGTGTGGTCTTCCGCGAATCGATATCTTCCAGAAAGGGAGCGAAATTCATGGCGTTGGGCCCAATGACATTGCCTTTACGCTTTTCTTTATGCATTACATGTTTTAAAGCACTACAACAATTTAAACTTAGAGGGGGTGCACCTACCTCCCCATACGGACTTACCAGAGTGCACTGCTGCACAAAGGCTGGCGTCGGAGGTACAAAGGGTCCCTTATGCAAAGGAGTTTCTCTTACAGGAGGCGGCGGGGTCGTCAAGTCAGGGGTATTCAGTAGGGTTGGGAACAAACAACTGGCTGGGGCCTTAGTCTGAAGAAATAGCGTTTATTGACATGAAAATAATTCACATAAAGATTAACATTAACATACCTTTCCTCTCCCTGACATGGAACAAGAGAATGGCTTACAGAGCAGACGAGTCTTGAGAACGGGAGCTTATAGGCCAGCTCTTTCTTCAAAATTTTTGAGTGATTTAAAATTCGGTGATGTTGATGGACCAATTACCTCTGTAGAGTATAAAAAGTAGATGTTAGTTCCACATTTGTTGAAAATATATTTCGGTCTGGGTTCACCCTCAGCAGTTCTTGAGATATGTTTCTTCACAATTGTCCAGTGTATGTAACAGTAGTTTTCACTGAACTGAAGTCAGCTAATTACAAAACTACCTGTTCTACTAGGCTGCTGCTGGAACTGGCAGNATTGATTCTCAAATATGAGAAACACTTTCACTCAATTTACTGTTTACATTCACAGAATTGTGCGCGAATGCCGCGGAAAATTTGCTGTGTAGAGTCTACTACCATTATTTAACGTTTACCCAGAAATAACGCCACACCTGTATACGCCCTATCCTAAAATTTGATTTATTTCATTTCATATCATAATAGAATTTTTTTTTATTAAAAAAAATTACAAATCAATGTCAAAATAAGTTACTTTTTAATCAACAATGAATGAATATGTTTTTAAAAATTTTTACGTAGTTTTTCAAATTTCATTTGTTGAAAAAACATATCTTTTACAAAAAACTTAATAAAAGGAAAAAATATTTTTAGTTTTCAAATAAACATAATTATTATATTGAAAAAATTAAGTTAAGAAACAAATGTTAAAAGATATTGATGATGTATATTTACAATGCACTCTGTTCTGGACAGTTGGAGAGAACGATTAATTTATTTGTTTTATCATAGTTTCTAGATAAAAGCAATTTAAATAATTCCTCAAGCCTGGAAAGGAGGGTTGTACGATTATTACAGATCCTGACAATCTCTATATCTTTGCAACCTGAAATAGTTCTTTGAAACCTAATGGTGTTAAAATTTCTGGAAAGAAGGATTTTTTAAGAAATAAACTTAGTTTTTGCCACTAACTCATATTTTCGAATCCCTATTTCTTTAAAATCTGATGGTGTAAACCGTATTACAAACTTAGGCTTTTTCTTAGTTAAAAGAATTTAATTGTATTTAAAAGATCTACAATATAAAGATTATAATTTTGGAGTTTCTTGACAAATTCTCATTTCTGTTCTGTCATATATTCTATTCTAAACCAAGCAAATCCTAAGTATTATGAAAGATATACGGTTCTTTAATTTAGATAAAAAACTAATCAGTAATTTTGTAAAAAAAAAGGGTTTTAAGGAGGCCCAGCAAAAAAGCTTCTAGGTGTGTACTCACAAAAAATGAAGGTGTCCCCCCTACACTAGAAGCTCTCGTAGGCTCCTGCTAGTAAACATAGAGGAGACACCTCAACTAAACTAACTTTAAAAGGAAACACATCAACTAAACAAAGTTTTAAATGTTTCTTTGAATAACGTAAAAGCCTCAAAAATATGCGGAAACGTACGGAAAAAGAGGAAACACCTCTACTAAAAAAAGTTCATGAAGTTACTACACTCTGAAAAGATGTCAGTTGTCTTGTTAGGCTGGAGTCATAAACACCAGAAAATCTTGTGTTCTCCACGGGTTTTTGTTTGTTGAATAGGTCTTAAGTATCGTAGGACGGATTTAACACCTATGCTGGGGTGGATACCTGCAGTTTGAACTAATGTTTGTGTGAATCATTGGTCATATTCTGTAGTTCAAATTAACACGATACTTGTTCATTTGAACTATTTTTCTACAGCAGTTTTTCACAATTTTGAGATATTATGAAGTTTATAGGTCAAACAATTAAAGATATAGTTAAAACAAATAAAGAAGTAATTCAAATGGATATAAAAATAATTCTAATGAACATAAAATGGGTTCATTAAACACACACATTTCAAAATAACAAAAAATAATAAATGAACAGAAAAAATAGTTCAAATGATAAAAAAAAGTTTAAATGAACAAAAATAGTTCGAATGAACAAAAAATGGTTCAAATGAACGAATAATAGTCCAAATAAACAAAAAATAGTTCAAATGAACAAAAAGTAGTTCAACTGAATAAAAAAATGTTCAAATGAACAAAAAATAATTCAAATGAACAAAAAAAAATATTTCAAATGAAATTGTGGAAAAACATTAAAATGTAGGGAAAGGGCTGGTTAAAACATTTTCTGGACCAAGCGCTGCGGCTAAAACAGGCTGGGGAGCCGACCGCTCTGCGGCCACAGTTATTAAATTGACAGTGATTTGTTAGGTTCAGACAATTAAGGAGCCGAGCTCTGTGGCTAGGACAGGCTAGGGGGCCGAGCGCCTCGGCCATAGTTATCAAATTAATGAAGTAAAAGCCAATTCTATGCTGGAAACCAATGACTGGAAGTAGGTCTAAAGATAAATTAAGTCTAGTAACTGTAAAATGAGGCAGCAGGCATAAAAGCCTAGCTTATAGCATGCAATAATTAGGAATGTTAAAATTTTTTTGAGACGCCTCAGACCAATACTTTCCGAGTTATTGCAAAAAATTCTAGGAGGGGGGTCACTGTTTACCCCCCCCTCCTTCAGTTGTGATAGGGTTAATTCGGAGATGCCACTATTGAGTAATTTTCGAGCTTACAGAGAAAAAGTTAAAAAAAAAACAAGCGAAAACAATTATTTGTTAATAACCAGTAAACATGAAATCTTTATTTCAGTAAAATATTTTAACAGAATAGAAAATGCTTTTTTAACAATCACAAAAATAGAGGGGCAACAACATTTTGGTACAAGATTAGTTTATTTTCCAAACATCTTGCTGGTTTTTTATTGCCTTCATATTTTAATATTATGACTTAGGGACAGTAATATTTATCTTTATAATATCCATTTTAATTATTACTTAATATATTTTCAATTTTTTTTATAAAATACAATAAATACTTAATTTAAAATATTTCCCCCTATTAGGGTAGAAGGGAGGGGAATGAGAGAGGAATAGTAGATGGGGGAAAGGGGGGGATGCTATATAGTAGATGGGGGAAAGGGGGTGATGCTATATAGTAGATGGGGGAAAAGGGGGGATGCTATATAGTAGATGGGGGAAAAGGGGGGGGGTTGCTATATAGTAGATGGGGGAAAAGGGGGGGGATGCTATATAAAAAAGTAGGTTTTCATAAAATCACAGCATTACAAAATTCATCCAATTTTTACGTTTAATTATGTTTATTGACATGCGATACATTTTAGTCTGCACACGTTCACTATACATGCACGCAGTACATTACAATGTACTATATGTACAATATCTGAATGAAGACTGATGTATATATTTTTATCTTAAAACTGAAAATTATGATTTATATTCCAAAATAAGCAAAACTTTATTTTTCTTAAATATTTAGTCCACAAGATACTGATTCATCATAGATTTAATTTAAGAACAATTCGGCATTTTGTAACTTTGTTAATTTAAGCTTCGAGACAATGATTATTTAGCTTGGTATAAACTAATCATTACTCATTTTATATTCATTCAGAATTTGTTTCTGAATGCAGGATAAACAAATTAATGAAAAAGTAAGATGGATGGATGGACTATTTTCTATTATTTAAGGTTTTTTACTTTAACTTTGGACACCATGGACTGTTTCTGGTTTATGTTTATGTTCTCCAGAATGAACTGCCTCCTTCGATAAGGTTTAAATCCAATCCCATGGACTGCCTTCTTAAATAGGGAATAAAAGAGGTGTTAAAGTTCTTCTCTTAAGGTAGCTCAAGTTGCAACGACTTCTTCATGGAGCATGGACTTCTGCAACTTATATAGCAAAGTCTCTTTTGAAATCCGCATGGACTGCCTTTAAAAGAAGCAAGAATTGTCTTCAAAGCTAAGGCAGTATGAAATTCGTTCTCCTAAACGAGCATGGACTTTCTCTTGAGAAGCATGGACTGCTTCTAAAAGAGCATGGACTGCCTATTAAAGAAGAATGGACTGATTATTAAAGCATCATGGACTTATTATTGGCTTATTACAGCAGAAAAGACAGACAGCTTATTAACGCAGCATGGACTGTTTATTACAGCAGCATGGAATGCTCATGCCCAGTAAAGCAGCATGGACTGTTTATTAGAGAAGCATGGACTGTCTCCTGGATTTAGGCTGAGCTGACCCTACTGTTCTGTAACCTGGATCTCTGGCTAGTACTACTCCGGGCACATTAAAGATGGATTCATCTAAAAACAATTAAGTGTTTATTTATTTAGTTTTTAAAATCTTTTTATTTTGGAATTAATGAATTTTATGGTCTTATTTGTGAATTTATTACAAAATAAAATTTCTGAAATGGTTTAAGCATAAATTTCTAAACCCTTGACGAAAATTAGTTAGCACTGAAGGATTTTGAAAACTTCACAAAATTTAGGACCGCGACTAGGGCTGAAATTGTACAAAGAAAATATAGTAAAATTTACTTTTTACTTTGTTTTGCACAATTTTTAAGATTTCGTAATTTTCGATAGATTCTTTACTAGATTCTTAACTAGATTTTTTGTTAGAAAATCACCGCTAAAAGCTCTATATTGTTGGTGAAACAAATGTACTCACTGTCTCCAAGCGTAACTGCAGCTTGACTGAGAGAAGCAAAATAAGGATGCTTCATGGAATCTTTAGCAGAGATACGTCGTCTTCCTTCAAACTTCAGAAAGCCAAGAAGCAAAGATATTCCTAATTTTAAAAACAAACAAATTAATTCTAAATTATTTTCATTTCTCACATCTTCATTTAATGTCTTTTAGTTTACTTTTTCTTCTTTCCTTACACTCATAACTTTACCCTTTCCCTTTAAGCAATTTTTTCCACAAATTCTCCAGAATTTTAAGATTAACCATTTTTTCCATGTTTTCANTAAGTACTTATGGAACATATTCTCAAATAAACACTTCTTGGACATATCTCGAAAATTATGAATGAATTTTGATTGTCAATTGAAACGTTAATCAATCTAATATTATTTAGAATGCAGAAAATAAGTTAAACTAACTTCATTTTGACGAGAATTTTTCAAGAAAATATTTGCTGAAATGAGTGAAAATTAAAAAAAAAACGGTGTAAGGATAAAAATCCGTACAATCCGTACAATTTGAAAAAAAATCCGTACAATCCGTACATTCAGTACAATTTTAGGGTTACAAAATAAAAAATCCGTACAATCCGTACATTTTGGCCACCCTGTGTTTTAAAAAGTTAAATTCCACATTTTTTTAAAGGAATATCTCCTTAAAACTTACAACTTACCCATCTTTATGCTTTTATGAAGCCCCTGGTTCTTTTAAAACCCATGAAAACCCAATAAAATCACCTTCTGAATCTAATCTTGGAGCTCTGGACACCATACTTTCAGGCTGGTAGACAGGAAACCTAGATTAACAACCATTAACATTTATAATAATCATTTTATTTCTGACAGGAAAGAATTAAATATATCCCCGACCCCGCCCCCCCCCCCTCTTTTTAATAATAAAGAACATCCAATTATGGACGGTGGTTTCTAAACAAGATAACTGAAAACAATAAGCTAGTTTGCTACCATCTAGTGGTCAGTTTTGGAATTATATACTGTAAATGCACAGAGAAGCATCAATAAGATTTCTGAGCATAATAAATTATTTAGGAGGGGGAGGGTGATTTATAACTTTGCCAACCCTTACACTGGATACGCTCATGCCTCTTAAATACTTACTTATAGTTTGCCAGCTCTTCTGATCTACTGATTCCAGGCCAATCCTCTTCTTTAGGAGTACCAAGCACCTGGACAAAAATAAGAAACGATGGTTCGTGTGTAGACTTGATCTTATGACGTGCGCAATATCATTCAAAATTCCACGAAACGTTTGCGTTTTAAAAGAAAGTGGATACAAATCGTCTTCCATCGTGGTTAGAATTAAGATTAAAAATATGTTTAATTTACAAAAATATGCAAGAATTAATTTAAAGCATTTGGATAAACTAATGTCCATATTTTTACTATCTTTGATTAAAAAACGAATAATTTGAATTTAAAAAAAAAAACCTTGAATATTAGATGAAGTTCGTCCTCGACTGTTGACCCTGGGAATAGAGGTCGTCCTGAGGACATTTCATAGAAAATACAGCCAACTCCCCACATATCAATAGGAGTTGAATACTCAGTAGAACCCAGTAGAACATCTAGTAATTAGGAACAAATAATAATATGTAATTGGACGGAAAATTATCAAATTACAAGTTTGGAATTTTACAAAGTAAGGCCTAGCTTTCAAGAAACGGGGGGAGGAGGGGGGGGGTAATTCTCTTTTGAAAATGAAGAACACCAAACACATGCTATGGTTCCTCCATGGAATTCCACAAATTACTCCCCAGCACTTCTAGGAGAGGGGTCGAAAATGTTTGCCCCCCCCCCCCCACCAAAATAAAATCCTGTATGCGCCATTACTACTTTCATAGTATCTTTCATAGTAAAAGTGCTTGCAAAGCGCATAATATTTTGATATTTTTTCATTGTTGTTAGAATCAAGAAGACTTTTAAAAAATGAGTTTCTAATAATTTCTGCAGAAGAGAAGACAGAAAGCTAAAATGATTAATTGATTGATAGAATGTGCTGGCCACCTGGAGGTCTGTACCACAGTGTGACCACCTCGTTAGAATATGTTTTTGTAGGAACTGATTTTGCTCGAGCTAATCCAAAATCCGCCAACTGAAAAAAATGCTGGTTTATATAAATCAAGTTATATAATGTATTCACTATCAGCGTGTTGTAAAATAAGGATCTTGTCAGAACATCCTCGTGATGTCGGATTAAAAATAAGTGTGGAACGAGGTAGGGGATGCAGGGCCGCCATGAGCCCGCAAATTGTCTCAAATCCTAAGAATTTGCAATGACCTCCGAGCCCTGCACAGAAGAGGCTCCAAGCCACACATTCTACCTCTGCCTATTGATTTATAATTTTTAATCGACTTTTGTGGCTTGGTGAACAGTAAAATATCAAATAAATCTTCAACGTAAGCCTAAATTTGTAAAAAAATACTACCTTTAGTTCCCCTCGTTCATTTATCAACAGATTTTGAGGTTTAAGATCCCTGTGCAATACACGTCTGGAGTGACAGTACGCTAGGCCGCGTAACATCTGAACAAAAACAAAAAAAAACAATATTCGAATTTTAAGGAAAACATTTGTAAGAAATTTATGCTTGATGATGATTAATAAAAACCTACGTCAGATAATCTTAAACTTCAGTTTGCCTTTAAGTTTTCCAAGAAATAAGAACATTTATTCAAGATAAAACGTCAACTTATTCTTCTAAAAAATAAACTTATTTTATGTGGTTTAAGAAATATAACATATTGAGAGTAATGAGGACTAATAGGTTGGATAGAATTGGGCTGGAAAAGTAGAACTTTGAAAAGGAGGTAGTAAAGGAGCCTATGGGAGAGGGGGGTAAATGGGCAGAACTCAATTTACGTGGTACCTTGAGGGAGGATAGAGTATACAATAAGCGGATGGTTTCAATTGGGCTTGACTTAGTTTAACCTGGACAAGGAGGGGGGGAGAGTGAGGTATAGGAGCCCTTGGTGGGTTAAATTGGNTGGGATGGTTTAGGTTTTACCTTGACAAGTGGGGGAGGGGGAGAGCCCTGGATGGGTTAAATTAAGCTGGACTAGGTTTTACCTGGAATAGGAATAGTTTAACATTACTGATGGCAAGGATAGCTCCACAATCATCCATATACTGCTTTAAATCCTTCTCCAGGTATTCAAAAACCAGGGTCAGGGACTTCTCAGTGTGGACTATATCATGCAGGGTCACTGAAACAAATCATATTTATTAAAATTCTTGAAAAATAATCCAAATTCATCCAAAAGTTTAACTTTTATGCGAAGTAATAAAAAAATTTGGTTCTTAATTTTTGGGGAAACCTGGTCTAAGGGAGAACAACTTATTTTTTTGAATAAAGTAAAAAAAGGGTAAAAACTAGAAAAAGATTCTGAAAAATAAAGAAAAGAAAAAACAGAAATTTACATTTAATATTTTGTCACAAATTCTTAAAAAAATACAGGTGAACGACAAATATTATGGCAACATAGGGTGACCCAATAAACAAGAGAATAGAGTGAAGACTTCGATAATTAGATTTTTATTCTTCAAGGCTATTTATAAGGTTTCTATATCATACTTTGAGATATTCATATTAGGTATACAGGAATTCAGGAATTTTCCCATTTTACTATAAAAAATTAAGATAAAAAATGACCATGGTTATTGGATTAGCAAGTAGAATAATATTCCAACTGACCTATATTCGCATGTTTGAGATCTTTAAGAAGTGAAACTTCTCTGATAGCTGTACAAGGAGCTCCCTCTTCATGTTCTAGTCGTATCTCCTTCAAGGCGACAAGGTTGTCAGTCAACCTAGACTTCCCCTTGAATACTGTCGCATATGTGCCCTGTAACATGGTCCTTTGTTAGTAACCAGTCCTGCAACATGGTCCTTAGTTAGTTACCAGTCCTGTAACTTGGTCCTTAGTTAGTTACCAGTCCTGTAACATGGTCCTTAGTTAGTTACCAGTCCTGTAACATGATGTTTTGTTAGTTACCAGTCCTGCAACATGGTCCTTAGTTAGTTACCAGTCCTGTAACATGGTCCTTTTTTTGTTACCAGTCCTGTACATGATGCTTAGTTAGTTACCAGTCCTGTAACATTGTATTTAGTAAGTTACCAGTCCTGTAACATGATCCTAAGTTAGTTGCCAGTCCTGTAACATAATGCTTAGTTAGTTACCAGTCCTGTAACATGGTGTTTAGTAAGTTACCAGTCCTGTAACATAATCCTTAGTAAGTTACCAATCGTGTAACATGATCCTTAGCTAGTTATCAGTCCTGTAGCATGATCCTTAGTTAGTTACCTGTCCTGTAACATAATCTTTAATTAGTTACTACTCCTGTAACATGATCACCCTGATCATGTTACAAAACTTTTTTGAACACATCCGTACAAAAATCCGTACATTTTCAGAAGAAATCCGTACAATCCGTACAATTTTCGAAAAACAATCCGTACAATCCGTACAATTTTTTTTTTAAAAATCCGTACAATCCGTACATTTTTTTAAACCAATCCGTACATTTTTTTAAAAATCCGTACATTTTTTTAAAAAATCTGTACAATCAGCACAATTTTCGAAAAAAATCCCATTTTTGAAAAAAACACATTAAAATTCAATTTTTCATTCATTGTCTTTTGTGTTCAGTTCATGTAAGAGGGTTTAAACTTCTTCAGCAAGAATCAATCTGTAAAAAATTGGCTTCATACATATATACAAACTAAATACTGGGTACATGATACTAGGTGCATGATACTGGATACTGGATACATGATACAGGGTACATGATACAGGATACAGGATAC
>NW_019396850.1:121111-128544 GCF_000591075.1 Eurytemora carolleeae | reverse complement strand
AGATCTAGTTGCCTAGTTTCCAGGATAAAATCCGTACAATTTGAAAACAAATCCGTACAATCGGTGCAATCCGTACAATCCGTACAATTTTAGGGTTAAAAAAAAAACCAATCCGTACATTTTGGCCACCCTGCATGATCCTTAGCTAGTTACCAGTCCTGTAACATTATCCTTAGTTAGTTACCAGTCCGGTAGCATGATGATTAGTTAGTTACCAGTTCTGTAAAATAATCCTTAATAAGTTATCAGTCCTGTAACATAATCCTTAGTTAGTTACCAGTCCTGTAACATGATGATTAGGTAGTTCACAGTTCTGAAACATAATCCTTATTAAGTTATCAGTCCTGTAACATGATCCTTAGTTAGTTACCAGTCCTGTAACATGATGATTAGTTAGTTACCAGTCCTAAAAATAATCCTTAGTAAGTTACCAGTCCTGTAACATAATCCTTGGTTAGTTACCAGTCCTGTAACATGATGATTAGTTAGTTACCAGTCCTAAAAATAATCCTTAGTAAGTTACCAGTCCTGTAACATAATCCTTGGTTAGTTACCAGTCCTGTAACATGATCCTTAGATAGTTATCAGTCCTGTAGCATGATCCTTAGTTAGTTACCTGTCCTGTAACTTAATCCTTAATTAGTTACCAGTCCTGTAACATGATGTTTTGTTAGTTACCAGTCGTGTAACATAATCCTTAGTTAGTTCACAGTCCTGTAACATAATCCTTAGCAAGTTACCATTCCTGTAACATGATCCTTAGATAGTTATCAGTCCTGTAGCATGATCCTTAGTTAGTTACCTGTCCTGTAACATAATCCTTAATTAGTTACCAGTCCGTAACATGATGTTTTGTTAGTTATCAGTCCTGTAACATGATGTTTTGTTAGTTACCAGTCCTGTAACATAATCCTTAGTTAGTCCTGTAACATAATCCTTAGTTAGTTAACAGTCCTGTAACATAATCCTGAGTTAGTTACCAGCTCTGTAAAAAATCCTTGTGTACCCTGCAGATAGTTAGTAACTGGTACTGTAACATGATCCATTGCTTTTTATCTGTGTTAAAAAATGTGGTTTAAATGTTCGTAAGTCAAAATAAATTCATTTAAGTTATTTTTATAAAAGATGGTAACTCAGGGATCTAAATTATCCTTTAAATATAGTTTGTACAAGAACAACGCATTGAACTATTAAATATATATCATTTTCATATCATATCAATTTAACCCTTAAATCAACATGAACATGAACATTTTCACCTTTCCAAATTTGTCTAGTTTAGTGTAGTTGTCTATTTACCTCTCCCAATTTGTCCAGCTTAGTGTAAGTGTCTATTTACCTCTCCCAATTTGTCTAGTTTAGTGTAGATGTCTATTTACCTATCCCAATTTGTCTAGTTTAGTTTAGGTGTCTATTTACCTCTCCAAATTTGTCCAGCTTAGTGTAGGTGTCTTTTTACCTCTCCCAATTTGTCTAGTTTAGTGTAGGTGTATTTTTACTTCTCCCAATTTGACTAGTTTAGTGTAGGTGTCTATTTACCTCTCCCAATTTGTCTAGTTTAGTGGAGGTGTCTTTTTACCTCTCCCAATTTGTCTAATTTAGTGTAGGTGTCTATTTTCCTCTCCCAATTTGTCTAGTTTAGTGTAGGTGTCTATTTACCTCTCCTAATTTGTCTAGTTCAGTAATTTGTCTAGTTTAATGTAGGTGTCTATTTACCTCTCCCAATTTGTCTAATTTAGTGTAGGTGTCTATTTACCTCTCCCAATTTGTCTAGTTTAGTGTAGGTGTCTATTCTCCCGAAACCAATCTCAGACAAAGACTGTCTCCGATTGGCCCTAAAATAAACAAAATAAAAATATTTTTTCAAGTATGGAAGTTAAAATAGCAGTATACTTATTTAGAGCTGAGAACTTTACTTGGAAACTCATAATCCCGATTGTTTAATCTCGATATCCATTGTGGGCACTTTTAATTTGAGGATCTTTAAAGAACTATACCTTTCCATATCTTCATTTTAGATATTCCTTCCCTGATTAAAGCTCCCTTCAACCCCTGACTGGGTACGATTGTCATGTGGTTTATCAAATAAAGATTAAACTAATCTGTAGATTAACAGAAGATCGAGTTCAAGCATTGATCTTGATATCCAAATTACAAGAGTTCCCAGTTCTGATCAGATTAAACTTAATCTCATAAATACTAATAAAAATAAGACGACATTTGGTAATCATCTTCCATATAATTTCCTGCCAAAAAGTCGCTTTCTTGTTTAACAATTTGCAATTTGTATAAACGTAGTAATTTCATGTTTGCTATTCGAAAATATTACAAATAACCATTTATTCTAATATAAAACTTTTGAATGGAGGGGGGAAATGATAAAAGGGGGATTTACCTGGTAATAGTACCCTCCAGGGTGGGGGAAACTGTTTGACGCGAAATAAAGTTCTCCGGCAGCCTAAAAGGACAAAGATACACTTGAACTAAAGTCGTCTGAATTACAAGAATGTGGAACATTTTAAAAATAAAAGCTATTTAATGTTGTATCACAGTGTTATATTAAATTCAAATAGAGTTCTCACCGTAAATCTGCGGGCAAGGATAGACGTTTACTGATTTCTTCCTGCTTTGAAATTTTTCGGTTGACTGGCGGCTTCTGTCGCATTTTAACCTGAAACAATTGCGCCTTTTATCAGAATATTTCGCGGATTTTTTTTCACTGTACACAAAATTTTACTAAATGCTTAAAAGATTAGTTTTTAAAGAAAAGGAAATAAGAACTTGTACAATCAAAAAAATTAACACTTTAGCGACAACAAAATAAATAAAAAAGATTAATGTATAATTTTATCAGGGCTCGTTGTACAAAACCTTTGTAAAAAAATGATTTAAAATTTTTCTTGATTAGGTGCAAATACATTGAATGGGTCGTTTTAAAATTCTTAGTACACAATTTCTTTATCATACTCCAAACAAAAATAAATTTAGTATTTTAAGATGTTAGAGAATAAATAAATATGTTTGTTTACCAATTCAGCAGAGTTTGACTGATTGCTATCAGCAGATACTGGACTGATATTTTGTTCTTCTGAAGTTCCAGATCCTTCCTCAGATTCTCCGTCAGACCCTATCCGAGGGTGTTCATGAACCACACCTGGAATATCAAATCAATTTCAATTGAATAAAATCAAATTAAACAAGATAAAATCACATCAAATAAAATCAGATCGATTTCAATTCAGTAGGTGGCTTAATGCATATTCATTCAAAATCTGTAAAATGAAAAAATTCGAGATCGAAATTTATTTGGAAAGTTTTATAAACATAGGTTCAGATAGTATACACAGTTTATAAAGCCAGGGGTGGGAGGGGGAAGGGGGCTCTCAAGGCTTAAGGGAGGGTTTACGAAAACAGAAAGAATATAATTAACAAGCAAATAGTAATTAATATGGCACTGCTACTTTTTCCTCTAAGCGATATTTCTGTAAAACTATTTAACAATCCTAAGCGGGCCCTTCTCGATTTTACCACCTCTTCAATGTATGATAAATCACATGTATGTATAGTGTTTATTTGCATGTATGTATAGTGTTTATTTGCATGTATGTATAGTGTTTATTTGCATGTATGTATAGTGTTTATTTGCATGTATGTATAGTGTTTATTTGTATGTATGTATAGTGTTTATTTGTATCTATGCTTAGTGTTTACTTGTATGTGTGTATGTATAGTGTTAATTTGTATGTATGTATGTGTGTCCGATAAAACATCTGAACCCTCTGACCGACTTGCCTCAAATTTTGTTGATTGGGGAACATGGTAGAACCACGGGAATGTTAAGTTAAAATCTTTATTTGAATAGGCTATTCCAGGCAAAGCTGGGTTTTTAAGCTCGTAATCTGACACAAGGGGAAAAATGGTCTATGCAGTATGCAAATCATATTTTTAAAAAGAAAGTTCACAAAATAAATTTTATCTTTATTTTTGGTAAGTTTAGGATATTATTCACTTAAGTACCAAGATATGAATAAAAGAAACACATTTTCTCTTAGATCTGTAGTCTAACTTGTGTAACATGTAGACGTAGCATGTGTACCGTTAAACTGTAAAAAACTGTTATTGCACTCTTTACTGGAAATTCATTAAAACTTCTCTGAACAATCCCTTTACTATGAAGTGTATGAGTACAGGGTTCAAGGCCTGAAGCTGACTCCATGGATTATAAAACTAAACAAAGCTGACTGAGCCGAAATATAATAGTAAAATAGTAATCTGGTAAATAAGGACCACACAACAATTAACAAAAACGTTAATCCCCATTCCCCCTCCTTCTTAAAAATATTCAAATTTATTTTCATGAATGAAGCCCTGAGTTGAACTGAGTTCTTATGTAAACTGCATGTGTTAGCTTGATCAAGAAATTCAGGATTCAGGGGGAGAAACAGGGGTTATTTCTTAAATTATCGTTTAGTTCATAATTTTATATTTTTCAATTCATTGATATAAAATTATTTTTAAATGAGAAACTAAAAATAAAGTACACTCAAAATTAACTACAACTAAGGACGTCCAAGCATAATCTCAATAAACTTTGTTACACTTTGATCTGATAATTTAATGAAAGCGTAATAGATTTTATAAATGAAATATTTAGCACTAGTTGATTAAAATTTGGTTTCAAAATTGGACAACATCTCATCAACAACAATAACTTCACCATATTCGACATAAAATAAGTAGTACTAACTATGTATTTAATTCATGGTTAACTAAAACAGTTTTTATTCATTTACAGACTCGGAAGAGCCTAATTAGTTTAGAAATTAATACCAAATTTTACAGAAAGAAATTGAGTTTTTGCCCAAAAACTCTGATCTTCTGACCCCAATATCTTTGCAACCTGATGGTGCAATACTTTGATATTTCAAACTTAGATTATTTTTATATTATTTTTATATAAGTATTAATAGTTTGAAATATCTAAGGTCTACAAAATTGGATTACGAAGGTATAAAGATTAGAAAATCAGAGTTTGTGGCAAAAACTCAACTCCTTTAACAGTTTAAAGATAAATCAAATAATCAGGCTTCCATGTACAGATCAAATAAATATTTAAACCATTAGGTGATCTACAAAAAAAATCAAACTCATTGGTTATGATAAACCTCTTTTGAAATTTTCTAACATTCCCTTCTTCTAAGTTTCCTTTAAGCAAAATCCATGCAGATTCTAAGTACATTAAATGTTTAAAGTTTTAACCCCAAAATCCGTGTTCCTGTCTAATTTTCATTAATCCCTGTCACAACAGTTCTGTCCATATTTTCCAATATGTCCTCCCCAGCCCCCAAAATCCCCCAAATATCCTTCCTAAATCTTCGATATGCCTTCACTAAATAATTTAGATTTTCTCAGGCCGTGTCACGTCCATCGGATGATTTCTTATCACTTCTACTCATTATTAAATAAAATTCTTCACATTCTCCCAACCCCAAAACTGTCATAAATTGCTGCAATATAGACTGATGTGAGAATATTATGGAAGTTGAACCTTCCATCCTACATCCCTTAACCTTAGGATAACATAATCAAAATAAATGTGATTTTAATTCCTAATGTCAGTTGTTAACAGGAAGCCTAGACAAGCCTCCTAATTTAAATCCATATGAGAAAGCTTGATGCATGTAAAGTTTTTTTTGCTTATACATCCCAGCTGCAATTAAAAAGTTGTGAAACTGCTTTCATCAGCAGAAAATATCTATCTAGCCTTCATAAAGAACATATTTTAATGAAAAATCAACAACACCGAGTTTCATTTCCCCATGGCATAAACAGTATTTTGACCTTTCATTGAGGCATGTGTAATCAGGGGGAAATTGTAAATATCGAAAACGAAGCATCCAATATTCCCTCCGTAATAAAATTAGTTTTGCACCCAGGCAGGAAGTATGCAAACAGATCATTAATAACCCTACAAAAAAATAGCACATATCATGCTACAGGGCCAGAAATTTACTAAAACTGCCTTACCTCTAACTAAGCTTTTTACAAATCTGTTAAATGGACTGGGTGTCCTACTCCGCATCTTAATTTTAACAGTTTTCACTATTTCACCCTTCTCTGACAAAGGTTGAATAAACCTGGGCAAGGAGTAAAATTTCGGATTGGTTTCTATTGTTTTGCTTGGATTAGCCAGGAATCTCACTTGTTTTGGACCCTGTTGTCTTCTATCAAGTGTGTTTGTGTTGGAAGGTAGCATGTCTAATGGATCATATAATACAGGGGCTACTATGGAGATACCATTGTAAGAAGTTGGATATGACAAATGATCTGATTGGTTGTTAGTAGAAGCAGATGAAGCTGGAAGGGTTAGAGTTGGATTACTCTTAGAGTTTGGTTTGAATGCATTGAAAAGAGTAGATGTCCAGCTTTTTGGTCTAGAGCGAGGTGGAGGTTTAGGTTGGTCTGCATGGGGAATGGGTGGCTTTAAGTGTGGAGGTTCAAGAGAATAAGTAATTTCCTCATCAATATCTGCTTCTCGGTGTTTTGGGGCAGGAGACCGGGGATACTTTTTGTGCTCATTTATTCTTATCCAGGGAGGAGGATCATAATCATTTTGGTTCAATCCTAGTTCAGAATTATTGAATTCTAAGAAACTAGAGCCAGATATTCTCCTCGATTCTCTGTGTCTAACCTGTTCACTTCCTGAAGTGTAATTCCCATTGTTTTGACAGGGCTGAAGAGATCGACCACCATTGTGAAGGTGAGACGGATAAACTCCAGCATGTGCTCTAAATTCAGAAGAATCTCTCGTCAGAATAGAACTCTGATCTGTGGAGTAGTTGTATTCTCCTCGTCTTGATTCCCTGGTATATCTAGTGTGGTGTTGGTACCGTCCAAGCACATGAGCACTTTGATACTTCTTTGGATCATACAAGTTTATGTTATCAGAAGGAACAATAACTCCATTGGGAACTTGATAGCTGACAAATCCGGGTGGGGGTCGTATGATTTTATTTAATCTTGGTCCCAGCTTGGAACTACTATTTCCTGAGCCCGGAGTTACCCTACACCCATCAGACATTGTTTAGAGTTCAGTCCTCTCTATAAAAAGTCAATATTAATGTTTAACATTTTCCAAAGTGTTGAGTATCCTGGCCCAGAGTGATGTCCAATATTCCAAATACTATACTCTACATATACTCAGATCATGCCTTTGGAATTTAAACATAATGCATCCTTTCATCAAAGACAGTTTTTACAAATTTAATGAAATAAGTCATTCAAACCATTCAAACCTCCAATACTTGACCAGTGTTTAACTGATTTAATTTAGATATTTTCATTCCTAAAGAATTATCCAGATGCTGCAAATACTTCACCATCAAGATACTAATCTAAATTCTTCTATTTTTGGAGGGGGGGGGGGGGCCATG
>NW_019396850.1:77411-120316 GCF_000591075.1 Eurytemora carolleeae | reverse complement strand
GCTTTTTGGTGGAACATGTTACTTTTTCCCATTTTTGCAGTCTAGACACCATGAAATGAACTTGAATTAGCTTCAAGATGTATTGTCTGAACAGTTTTGCGTCAAATACCCGTGCGCGCACATTTTAGAAAATATTTGATTCTTAATTTCTTTTTAATTTTGGCTTTATTCAAAACAAAAGTAGCATGCGATAGATCTAACTATAGGTAAATTGGAACGAGGAATTCATTTCTGTGCTCCAAAAAGACATTGAAGCGTTCTGATCGGCGCGCTAGTAGCCCTGGTATAGGAAGGCGACAAATAGACTTAAATTATGACTTTTAATATTCCAATGAACATGAGACACAGCAATTGTTTAATGTAAACAGACCCCATTAACTTAATACTTAATTACTGACATACTACATGAACAAACATTGTAAATAGTCCATTAATACTAATATGGCTAAGACCAAGACCACATGAGTGCTTTTAAACTAGTTTTGACAACAGACTTTCTGAAAGTTGGAATCCTTGGGTTTAATTAACTAAGATCTACATAATGCATGTAAAACATGTGGTAGGATGAGCAACAAGGTCACTGCTGGCTGCTAGCGTACCACACGTGCTTCATATTCATTTTGACATCGTAAATGACTTCCTTGTGACCAGTTGCCAGTAAATTGACATCCAAAATTCTGTGGAAAGATTACTCACAACAGTAGGCGCGCTGTACAGAATTAACCTGTAAATTGAAATAAAACTCAAAAAATATGGGGTTAGATGATTCAAAACGTAATTGCTGGCTACTAGCGCGCTGAAAGTGCTCAAAGTACATTTTTGACCCAATAAATAGAATCATCGACACATGACATGTAAAATTTGTGACAAGATGACTCCTAATGCAACATCTGGCTAATCTGTTTTGACCACAGAAATATATTCCTTGTCCCAGTTTACCGGTAGTTTGATGAATCGACTGCTACTTTTGTTTTAATTAAAGCCAAAATTTTTAAAAAATCTTGAATATTTTTAAAATGTGCGCGTGCGCGGGTATTTGAGGCTTTTAGCGCAAAACTGTTCAGGTATTACATGTTTGAAAGCATCTTGAAGCAAATTCAAGTTCATTTTATGGTGTCAAGATTGCAAAAATGCGAGAAAAAAGTAACATTTTCCACCAAAAAGCACGCGCGCACTTTTGATCGGATTATTTTAAAACTGAACTTTGCAGTTACAATACATAAGTTTGAGTTCACATACGAAAAATCAGCGTTCTACGACAATTCTAAGATATGTTAAAACACTGTTTTAATTTTCCCGAGAATAATATTTTTTGTGCCCCCCCCCCTTTCTTAACAAAGAAACTTTAGGCATTGTTTCTAACTACTCAAATGTTAATAATTACATAAGAATAAAAAATAAATATTTTTGAAAAAAAAATTTAATTTTTTTTTTCAATATTTTTACAAATAACAATTTTAAAGCGACTTTTTGATGCAGATAATAATTTTTCCAAATATTTTTCTGCAAAAATAAATATGAAGAAAACAAACTTAATACAATTGAAGAACAGATAGAAAAGATTAGTAAAGAAAATCTCAATTTTATTCCTATCTCTGTGATGCGGGAAGGTGGGTGCAGGGGGGGGGAGGGTTTAGGGTCTGTGACCATACCGGAAGTGGGCCGAGGAAGACATAGGGGGGACAGCCAGCTTAAGGGTGAGATGGAGGAGGGGATCAAATATGAGAGAATTATTGAATATCAAGGTTCTAAAAGAAATAAGTAAAAACACCTAACAATATTTTTCTCCTTTAAAAGAAACTTTTTTAAACTAAACTTAAAATTTTAATTCCTGAACGTTTTGGGAAAAAATAAACAATTCTAAAACTTCTTGCGGGTAAATTTCAAATAACAATTTTGTGTATATATTTTCATTTTATATTTTCTTTACCCCGCTTTTGAATATTTTTCGTAAACAGTCTCTTCAAAAGTTTCTTAAAAATCAAGAAACAATTCAGGCCTAAATTCCTTTAAGACGTTTCAATGCTAAAGTGTGAAGTAGAATATTTGTGTAATTACCCGGGTTCAGATTTCTATATTTGTTTACATTGTGCAGTACATTGTTTGTATTGAGCAGTACATATAGATGAATAGATAGATGGATGAATTGATAAATAGATGAACAGAAAGATGGATAGATAGTCTTATTAACTAAGAACTAGAATAGTTCAAACCCTAGGACATTAAAACTCACACCCAACTTTATAATATATCCATCCATCTACCTATTTATCCATCCGTCTGTCAGTCAATCTGTCTGTCTGTCGGTCAGTCTGTCCGTCCGTCCGTCTGTCTATCTATCTCTCTATCCATCTGACTATCTATCTATCTGTCTATCTGTCTATCTTGGCATTTAGTCCTGTTAATCAGTTTTATAGTTAATTATAGCTTCATAATCATCTGTGGAATTAAGAAATATTAAAACTAAGAGACAAAAAATAAAGTTTAATTTCTATTTTGTGATAAAGAAGCATAAGCAATAATGAAGTAGTTAAGAGTAAGAATAAGACGAAAAATTTAAGTTTAAAGTTTGTCCAAAAAAATTAGCGGTGCTAAAACAATGATTGTACAGTGTAAAGTGTACAGTGTACAATGTACAATTTGTACACTGTACATAAATCAACTTCGAAATAAATTTTGAATACCCAGAAATATTTTCCACTTACCTAAAATTAAAAAAATAATTATTAATATTTTTAAATAGAAAAGGCTTAATTTTTTATTCGAAAAAGAAAACTAGGTACCAAATCAACTGTTCAATGTGGGAGGGGGGGTCTTCAATTCTAATTCAATTTTCTAACCTTTTATCCAAAAAAATATTTATATTTCCAAAAATGTAAGGAAATTCTACATTTTTGCTGATATATAATACTGATCTATACGTATATATATAATATACACATACATTTTAACATTTGAAGAAACTTTTTAACTATAAAAGAGATTCCATTTGTTTTCATAAGAAAACATAAAAATGAGATTTTCTAAAATCAATCAAAAATTTTACTATCGTAAATTCTATTTTCGGTATTTGGAAAATTTGTCAAACAAAAATTTTCTCTTCCGCTTACTCTAAAGGCATGTACATTATATATTCTGTTTACTCTATAGTGCATTCTGTATGGAATAATATATATACTTTACTCCAAACTTTCCTCGAAAACTTTTCAAATAAAAAGTTGTATAAAGAATTAAAACCGCAGAGAAAATGACAATAACACTGCAAAATATTGTGTATATATGTATATATGTATAGTTCTACAATACATGATCAAATATGTATTCAATCCGTTGGTCTGCACAACATGGAGAACCATGCTTGATCCTCAGATTGACAACATAGTGAGGACTTTTAGTCAAAACTTCAGTGTTGTCAATCTCGGGATCTCCATCTTCTGCAGTGTCTATACGGACAAATTAGATTCAGTTTCGTTACTCTTTGGTGGGGGATAACTTCATTTGAGGGATCAAGCATTCCTAAGTGGATATCGAGATCAAACGTGCGATACTCAACAAAAAGTTCCGTTATCTGATTAAACTTTTTCCATAATAATAATAAATTCATAATATTGCCAATGCCAAAAGGTGTTTTTCCCTTTTTCCCTTTTTCCCTTTTTCACATTGAATGCCTCACCATAATGATAATTAATAAGCATTTCAAAATTGTAGGCAATTATCGAATAAAAGATTTTAGTTCTACAAAAAGCCGCATCCTCAATTCAATCACGTTGATTATTTCCAGCGACCCCCCCCCCCTCCTCATAAAGAAAAATCCTTGCAGATACACATAGTCGAAATAAAACGTGAAAAATAATATTATTTTGGAAAATAATTCTCAGACGAAAAAAGCTAATTGGTGATATAATTATAGTTATAATGCAGAGTTCTAAATAAGGAAAATATATAGAAGATAAAAATTTTCCTAAAAACAAAACCGTCGAGTTGCATTCTTTGAATAATATAGAAGATGTCGCCGCGTTCCTAATTCCTCTTTGCCTTTGCTGCATATATCTGCAATTCACATAGACATTTTTAGAAAGAAAACTATATTATCTTCATCATTACTGAGACGAAAGTGTACAGGGTACTCTTGTGAATTAGTCATGTCTCTCGTTAATATTACGTGAACAGATAAATCAAAAAAACATAACAAAAACAAATGCTTTAAATTTCTTCTGAATATTCCTGAAAAGCTTCCGCAGTAAAACTATTGATTAAATTGCAGGTTATTTAAAAGTTAATTAAAAAAAGGTAATAAAAGTTGTATTTAATACATTTCATTGCAAATATATACAATATACATAAATAAATATATCTAATACTAGCTGAAGGACCCGGTTTTGCCAGTGAAAATAAAATGTTTTTAAAAAATGTGAAAAAATTCGCATATAACACTCCCCGGCCACCCCTGTGTGTCCACAAAAAATTTCAGCCCAATCGATCCAGCCGTTTTGCCGGTCTTGTTTTATTATATTAAAATTTAAAGGTCTACTGATGAGTGCTTCAATGTTTTGTTTAAATGATGTCTGATAAGCGCGATAAATGGCGAACATGGCACATCAAAAGTTAAATTTAGATTTGTAGATTTTGCAGATTTTGTAGCGCAAATTAAAAACAATATTTCAGAAGCATTAAAAACCAGGGCGTGATAAAATCTATTTTTAGCTTGAATTTAATTTGTGATTTTTATGATTTGATCCAAAATATTCGATCATTACAAGAATTATAGATAAAAGTCAAAATGTTGAAATATTTTAACGTCGTCTTAGATTCATCTAAACTCTTAGAACATCGTCTGTAGCACACCAGAAATCTCAAATTTAGTTGAAAAACATAAAATTTCAATCATTTAAAAAGTCGTCTTTGTGAAAAGGAACTGAGTTTTGCCACAAACTCTGACTTGCTAACCCTTATATCTTTGCAACCCGATGTTGTAGACCTTTGATATTTCAAAATATGAATTATGTTTGAACAAATTGTTTAAGTTTTAAATATCAAAGGTTTACACTATCATATCGCAAAAACTCGGTTCCTATTGCGTATTTTCTGTAAATGCATGAAAGGTGTAAATTTTTTATTTGAAAGTGTTTTCAGTTAGAAAAAAAATTGTAAAATGCAGGAAAATGAAATTCTTAAAATGTCCCTGACAATATAACAATCAATTTTTAATTTACGCCCACTCTTCATTCATTGCGTATTGCCATGTCGAAGGAATTGGTCAGCGCGTCGCCTGTAGGCGTTAAGATCACCGTCTACAGGGTGTTAAATTATATATATCCTACCGCTACAGGGTGTCAGTATATTCGCTACGAATTGTACAAGGATAATACCCTAAAACCATTTACTGTAAGAATGATATTTCGAAGTTAAAATTTTGAGAAATATGTCTTTAGGCGTGTTGGACCTATATATCTAGTTTACTGTTATAAACGTATTATGCACAAGAGAGAGAGAGAGAGAGAGCTTATTTTAGACCAAATACAGGTTCACTGAATTACAGGGGTGTATGCTGCACATTATTTTCTAGTTACATTTGAAATTAATTTTACAATTTCTACATGTTGCTGAACATACCTTTTTTTAGCGAATTTTCCCATAAAATTCTTTTTTTGTTATTTATTTTTAAATTTTTATGAATACATTATCAGGGGGCCCCCTCGTCTTTTTGCTTTTAGTTCACTTTTAAAATGCATTTTTGATCATATTTATTTGCTTTCATACTTCATATCTATATATACTTTATACAGAATTAATGGGGTCTGTCCTAGAGAGCAATTTTGTACATGACCACTCAGCAAAATTATTACTAATTATTTTTATTATTATTTTAGGGTTAGGTTAAGACAATTTCTGGGCCTACTATACTCATGCTAAAAGTCTTGTATTGCACCTGTTTTTTTTGGCAAACCCTGTCAATTATAAAATGCGATATCCAGAGAAAAGAGTATTAGTTTCACATTGTCAACTTTTATATTTTATAATGTAACTTTAGACAAATATAAATGATGAATATAATATATATTACTAGCCTTTTAGGGCCCTTCGCTCCCATCTTCTATTTCAATTGTGAACATGTTCTCTTTGTGTACATCGTAAAAGAAAACAAAAAAAGTTCGCGGATTTTAACAAAAGACTTGATGAAAATCTGATTTTGATGGGGACAAAAATTCAAAAATTTGATCATTAATAAACCTTCCCTGGGGGCACCTGAGGTCCCACACAAAAATTTGGGCCTGATCGATTCAGCCGTTTAGACATACAGACAGACAGATAAGCTAAATTTATATATAGATATACATATATATTATATACATATATATCAATACCTAGTCAATGCCGTCTTGGATCCAGGCCAATGAACCCTTAATTATAGTGTGTAGAATTATATTAAGGAAAACATAAAAGAGTCCCCATAAACCAGTGCTTAGGATCCGGATAAACATTTCAAATCCCTGGAACTGGATATACGGATCCATGGATCAGGATTGATCTGGGGAAAAAAGAAAAGTCGAACATTAACATCAACAGGCAAGTTTTTTCTTTCTTTTATATATTTCTTACCCAACATTTTTTTTCCTCTAAAAATTATTTTTTCTTCTAATAATTTTAGAATTGTGATTTTCAAGAAAATATATACTCCTGCCTTATTTAATTCAATATGCAATTCTGTGGTCAAATAAAACCACAGGAAATAAGTCTTAATTTAAATATCTTGATCAATAAACAAGTTTTTGCTAATACAAATATAACTTTCAAATATTTAAAATCTTAACAAGTTCAGATCATATACAACTTTGAATAAAAACATTTATAAATAATTCAATGTGGCATTTTTACACTTGAGAAAGAAAAGTTTTCAAATACAAACTTACATTTTTACAATCCCATAAAAATGACAAACATTTGAAAAACAGATTAATATCCTTTCTTTATAAAAGTTTGAAAGATAATCATAAAGATCATCAAACTTTTTAAATGAAACGTACAGCTTGTAGGCATAATTTATATTTATGATAAATCAATTTAAAGAATTACCTATAATTTTCATACGCATAGAAACAAAAACTTTTCCAAAATGATTACGTACTGCAAAAAATACAATTTTGCAGTGTGGAAGAATGATTTATAAAGAAAACGTAGACCCCTGTACTTTTAGTCTGTTGGCAGTTGAATGTCTAGCTTGATAAAAAATATATTTTATCCATTTCATTTAAATATTTCATCATTAGGTTTTTCAGTTGAAGAGATAGCTGAGATTTTGAAATATAAACCTGGACATTTCTCAATTAATGATTTCAATATGAAAATCAAGAGACAGCTGAAAGCGGAAAAAACAGTTCATAAACTATTACGTTGAAAGGAAAATTACTAAACGACTGTAAAAAGATTAGTAGTGTTTAAAAACTATAAAAAGATTACTGAGGCGCCAGTATGTTGTATCTAGGAATTACAAGTTAGTGAAAATACAAATAAAAATATACCTTATCCTTCATGTTTAACAACTGCGTATGTCCTGATAAACTTCCAGTATTTATCAATAAAATATCATTCATTTTAGAGTCATAAATTTTTTTGCCAGTGAATATTTATACATAATTCATTTATAATATATATAAAGGTAAAAACTATAAACAAATTGTGCGTATGATTTACAGTTTGAGACTTTTTACTTTATTATTACCAAGATCAAATTGAAAACGTTAAAGATATGCATTCACACTGTTTCATCAGAAGAGGCATTCTGTACTTTACCTAATTCTCTGAAGAATATTGGGATTCTCTGATGAATATTGGGATTCTCTGATGAATATTGGGATTCTCTGATGAATATTGGGATTCTCTGATGAATATTGGGATTCTCTGATGAATAATAAATATCGGTAGTCTTTGATGAATATCAGGATTTTACGATTAATAATGGGATTCTTTCATGAATATTAGGAGTCTCCAATGAATATCAGGAGTCTCCAATGAATATTGGGATTCTCCTATGGATATTGGGTTTCACCTATGAACATTGGGGGTCTCCAATGAACATTGGGAGACTCTGATGAATATTAGGGGTCTCTGATGAATATTGGGGGTCTCTGATAAATATTGGGGGTCTCTGATGAATATTGGGGGTCTCTGATAAATATTGGGGGTATCTGATGAATATTGGGGGTCTCTGATAAATATTGGGGGTATCTGATAAATATCGGGGTCTCTGATAAATATTGGGGGTCTCTGATGAATATTTGGATATCCCATGACAATATCAATCCAGATATTCTTGCGGTTTTGTAATAATATCCCCCCCTTGAAAATCCTTAAAAACTGGAATATTGTCCTCTAACAATAAAGACCCACATTGGGAAGAACAAAATAACATTGGTTTAAAAAAACATGCGGGCCTACACTTAGTTATAGTTATGGAAAGACCTCACAAACATAACTCTGATTACATACAGGGTTACAAAGGATGAGAGTTCAGAGACGACTGTTTGACTGTCTTTTTCCTTATATTCATGATTTTCTGCAACTGAAAACTTGTTTAAATCTCTGTCTTATTATTTAAAAAATCAATATAAGACTGTATTCAAGACAGGTCATATATCGGTCGTCTTTACAGCCTCATACTTTGTGGGTAACCTTATATCTCTCAAACACATAAACTTTGTTTGTTTACGTTCCTCCTACAATCTGCAGTACGCTACTTTTGTAAACAATGTGACAAGGGTAATGGGTACTCTTCAAATCTTCAAACATGACATTGAACAAGAAGGCAACAAGATAACACCAGGATCTAGGCAATAGCATCAACAGGAGGCGACATTTTAATCTTTCTAACTAAGGTTAAGTTGGGTTTTCCGAAATTCAGTTAGTTCAATACGTAAGTTTGGCTTTCTAACTCGTAAATAGAGAAGGTTTTAACAACTTAACTTCCACTTCCGGCTTAAGTACAGATGAAGACCAGCTACAAAAACACTGAACTTAAATCAGTTAAAGACGCATAAAATTTGCACTCCTTCAACAGAAGATATTGTGGCAACCTTAACAAAATTTTTACTAATTGAAACTTTTAATGAAATTCTAGCTTCTCCTAATCCAATTACAAACTTAGAAAAGAAATTTCCTTGAATTTTTTGATCAAAATTATAATTTTGATATTTTGACCTCTCTTTCTCAAATATATCTCTCTCTCTCTTTCTCCGCAATTTTTATTTCATTTTCATTTTTTCTTCCGTGTTAAATAAAAACATGTTAAATAAATAATTCAGTTTAATTAATATTTGGAATTGGATTGTGTAAACAAATGTGCAAGAAACGCAAAGTTTGTTTGAATTTGATTAAATTCAATTTGATAAATCTCCACTTTTTAAGGAGAGGGGGGGGGAGTCTTATACAAGTCATAAATATTATAATATTAATCGATTGAATTAAAAAACAACCTTTATTCAGAAAATCTATTTTAACAATTTAAATGTAATAACTTGATAGAAATTAACGGTAACGAATCAACTCGCATATTGCACACCAAACATTTATTTACACAGAAAACATAATGAAACAGAAATGATTATTAAGAACACATATATTTGAATATTTGACTCTACACTAATTATTAATTATGAGCTGAACAACTCTGCCTTGTCGGAGATCTTTACATAAATGCCAAAATAAATTCTGGTCAGAAATAAATTAATTTTAAAAAAAATAGACTTAAACCGAAGATTATTTAAACTTACTAATTAAACTTATCAATATTGAATTACTTAAAAATAAAAATTATTAATAAAAATGAATTCTAAAAAAATAAAAAAATAGAGATTTAATGGATCTAATTGGAACAACGATTGCAGAATAAAATGGTGTTCATGATAAAATCTATATATTTTTTGCAGGGTGGCATGACGCGCCCTGAATTTGCCGACAACAATGAATGTGTCCCTGTTAAACCCTCCGACCCTGGACTTGAAATAAGAAACTTTAATTAATTCTAAACACACAATCAACACAATCAACTCTATTAAAGGAAAAGATGAGAGTAAAAAGATAAAACAAAAAGTTGGATCTTTAACGAATTCAAGGAAGCGAAAATGCTGGATAAAAAAGTTTTTAACAAAATAATTCCTAATTGCTGTTTTAGTCTGCCGACGTACTTTCACTTTAAATAGGGACATGTCCATCCCACTACCTAACACCTTGATCCAACCAAAAATAATAAAAAAATATCTTAAATTTATAATAGTGAATAGCGGCCATACGCATCAAAGGCAAAGAAGGACAATGTCAGAATTGAACACTTATCTAGATGAAAAAGAAGGTTTAAAGAGCATGCTAGTGAATCGGACGTGAGGGTCGGTTGAAATTACGGCACTAGTTTAAGGTTTTTAACTAATGCAAAATTACGTAACCGAAAAATAATTAAGTTTGGAGAAAAAGTATCTGAATCTGAAAAGAGTTACAAGGCTCACCCCCNGGGGGGGGGGGGGGGGTAATTTGATGAAAATATGTCAAATAAAAGTTTTAATGTCTAATTGAATGTTAAGTTCCAGCTAATAAGGATTTTTAGAACTGTTGTTTAGAGATATCAAATTACAAGATAAGATTTGATAAAAATTAGATTATCTTAATGCATACAATTTAAGATCACCAAATATTATTTTTTCCCCTAAATTCAATCTTATTTTTATCTTTCCTTCTCCAATCTCAAGCTTTTAAATATCCCTCTTTTCATATATATAAGTTTAACCCAATATACTGTAAATATATTTTCCAAATTCTACCCCTCTCAATCATCAATCATATTATGACATGTATTATTATATTTTGAGAAAGATTCAATCAAACTCTTATGTAGTAAACATTATTCAGTAAGTGTAGAGTGTAGAGTGTAGTGTGTAGAGTGTAGTGTGTAGAGTGTAGAGTGTTGAGTGTAGAGTGTAGAGTGTAGAGAGTAGAGTGTAGAGAGTAAGTATGATTATTAAAATATATAAAATCACAAATAAAGGATTAAATTTCGACTTCGTTATCTCATCTAAGTATTCTAAATAGTTCCCAGTTAGGCCTTGGAAACGGATCCTAAGTAAAATGAGCGAATTAACTTGGAAAGATAATGAATACAGTGAGATAATAACTGGAATAAAGAATATATAAGTCAAGGTTATAATTATTTCAAAAAAAGAACTATTAGCAAGTTACACTTGTGATTTTAAGAAACATACAACTCCAAAAATAAAAAGTAATACGTTAAATATGCAATAGACAGCTTTTACTGATTTTCATTTACACAGGTCGGTCTGGGAGTGTAGACATAAGTTTGAAGGACTCACTATATAGTAAGAGGCACATTGTAAATAAACCATCTTGACGTGAGCGTGTCATTTCAAAAAGTTTTCTTACATCGAACATTATTTTCTATATTTCTATAAATATTTTTTTATAAATAGAAAGTTAGACTAACGTGAAAATGTTTTAGATTGTTGGTTTTTAGTTATTCTAAAAGCTTTTGAGAGTGCATGGAAAACATTTTTTATTGAACTAAAAATATGCTTAAAAGTTTGAATGTGAGCTAAGGAGTATGGAATATAAAGGAGATAGAATCGAACCGGCCCACCCTTCCATATGATTATACATGCTTTGCACACGCTACTTCATTTCAATAAGAAATATTTGTCTGGTATGATATGTTTGATATGTGAGATGAGATCTGCAAGAAGCCCCATCTTGGGCAACCCAGGCCGTCTAAAGGAATATCCGACCCGTACTGGTCAGATTAACCGCGTACATGTATTCAGAATAAGTTATTGTATACATTAAACAGTGAAAAATAAATTTTTTGCGATGCAAGAATATTAGCAATATAAGCATATTTTTTTATAATAAAAAATTGGTTTCTATCTCCCTTTTATTCAATACTCCTGGATGTTTCTATCTCCCTTTTATTCAATACTCCTTAATGTTTCTATCTCCCTTTTATTCACTACTCCTTGATGTTTCTATCTCCCTTTTGTTCAATACTCCTTGATGTTTCTATCTCCCTTATATTCAATACTCCTTGATGTTTCTATCTCCCTTTTATTCACTACTCCTTGATGTTTCTATCTCCCTTTTGTTCAATACTCCTTGATGTTTCTATCTCCCTTTTATTCAATACTCCTTGATGTTTCTATCGCCCTTTTATTCACTACTCCTTGATGTTTCTATCTCCCTTATATTCAATACTCCTTGATGTTTCTATCTCCCTTATATTCAATACTCCTTAATGTTTCTATCTCCCTTATATTCAATACTCCTTGATGTTTCTATCTCCCTTTTATTCAATACTCCTTGATGTTTCTATCTTCCTTATATTCAATACTCCTTGATGTTTCTATCTCCCTGATATTCAATACTCCTTGATGTGAGCCGATTCTAACAGAGTTTTCGTGAGTCGCAATTCCTACCTAAATATTTTTTAGTTCAATTGCAATGGACCAAGTGCATTGCAAATTGCCGAAAATCTATTAGAATCGGCTCAAATTCAAAAAAGTTGCTATAGACTAATCTAAAAAGTTTTTAGAACAATAAAAAAGTTTTGCGAACAATCTTAAAGGTTTTAAGAATAACTAAAAAGTTAATAGAACTATCTAAAACAATTTTAACTTTCTATCTATAAGAAAAAATCTCCAAGATTTATAGAAATATCAAAGAAAAGTTAGATGTCAGAAAACTTTTTTATTTGACACGCTTACGTCAAAATGTTTTTCTTACAGTGCATTTTCGATTCACAACAGTACACTTTGTATGATGAAGGAGGCAAAATATTTGTTTTACTCTCCACTGTATGAGTAAAAGTGTATTTTTGCTTCACAGACAGTGGATGTGTAGGATGGATCAAAAACGTTGGCGGGTTGAACGATGACTTTTGGCTTATGAAAATTTGAACATACTTTGAACACAGCAACCTAGAGGTCAAAATTTAGTCTCTACATTTTTAAACAAGGGGCTGAACAAGATTTGGAGGTAAATTTGAGAAAAAATTTTGAACTTTAGCGATATCACTGCCATAAAATTTCATGGTCCAAAAACATGTTGAGGGTCGTCTGGTTTCTGCAAAAGATAACTTCACCAAACTCAGAGGACTAGAAAATTATGTGTAATGTTTCAATATGTTCCAGTTCCAAATTTCAAACCTTAGAAAGTGTGTCTGGAGCATAATCTTTTATGGCCTCACAGACCTACATATAGTCCGTCATGAAAACAGTTTTGACCAAGAATATTACTGTACTAACATCCTGGAGACAAATGTTTAAAAATATAGAAAAAAAAGTGCATTCAGAGGTTCAAAATTTAACCTTGAACCTGTTCTAGTTGATCTTTCAGCAGGACGGAGTTCTCAGAACGCGGAGGCTGCTGAAAGATAAAAAACACTTCTGGTATAAGAAAAGCCAACAGCCTTGACCAGCTTCTAGTCTAAAATATGTGGGATACTTTTGGTAAAAAGTTTGAGGACGACAAACCTCGACTATCCTAAATCAAGTTTCTGAAAAGAAATCTCATAACAACATGTTAGAGGATCCTCATGAAGACCTAGAACAACTTGACCCACTTCATGTCCAGTCGGATAAAGGACACTTCCATGTTCTTCTAATAAAAAAATAATTTTCTGGCACTGGACAGCTTTTAGTTAAACATCTTTCAAGATAAACAAAAATCTTCCACAATATTGATTAGAGTAACTTTACATTTCAATCAAATCAAAAGAAACATTTTCTTAGATTTTCTAGATTTAACTTGTATTTGCAAAATGGAATTTCATAAAAACAATTTTTTTCTTTTGCTTTTTTATGCGGAATTTTTTCTAGTCATATTTTCTAATGATGAGAAAAAAAGTATCAAATTACTTTAAGTACATTCACGTTGGAATTATTTATGGAAAAAAGTAACGAAAAACATAATTAATAAAAAGCAATAACAAATAACCTTCATCGGAAATTATATTGATAAATTATAGCTTCTAAATATAAATCTAGATAACTATTTTTCATTTATATATATCTATAAAATGGTACCAGGACAAACGTCGGACGGTACAAACTTCGGACAGTACAAACGTCGGACCAGGACAAACGTCGGACTAGTACAAAATATCGGACTGGTACAAACATCGGACAGTACAAACGTCGGACTAAAAAAACAATTGTTTAAATTTTAAGATTTTCTTTTAAAGGTTATATTTCCTTTTATCCACTGGTTAATACAAATCTACCAAAAATTACGGAGTTTTTGTCACTAACTCAAATATTCTCATCCCTAAATCTTTGCAACCTGGTAATGGTATTAACCTTTGATACTTTCAAACTCAAACTGTTTCATCTTATAGATTTTTGGTCTGGTGTTTAATTCAAGACTTTATTCAGTTGATTTTTATCACAATATGTGATTAATTTTTAGTTTATTTCTTACAGCAATGGTCTTTTTTTCAAACTCAACCAAAGTCCGACGTTATTCATTATAAATCTACCTGTCTGACGTTTGTACTGGTCCGACGTTTGTACTAGTCCGACGTTTGTACTAGTCCGAGGTTTGTCTCAGTCCGACGTTAGTACTGGTTCCATTTATAAAATAGTTCTTTTATATTTACAATGTGCGTAGGCTGCAACTTTTAACCATGAAATTTCTTCTTGACGTCATGTATCGAGGATCTGTTAAATAGAACCAACCAACCTCTTTCTAAAAAATCTTTCCAAGGAATTCATTTAATTTTGGTTGATCACGTGGAAACCGCCATTTTCTATTCGAAAGAACTCAGCTAATCACCAAGCTTTTTCTCTGCTGTGTCCTTCAATATTTGCGCATTTTTTTAAATTAGAGATTAATTTCAGATCTTTATAATGAAAAAAGTGAAAAAATATTTCAGAAAAAATCGTGAATCACGATGAAACCTTTTTATCTTAATAATTGAAAGCATGTCAAAAAATAATCTATAAAAAAGTATTTGGTCCCCCCCGGATACGCTTTTATTATACCGTTACACCCGGAAAAATAGGCTACTGGAACACACAAGTGTTCTCATTATAATGATTTTTTAATTAAACAATTAAGCATATATTTTTAATAAGCTGTTCGAGACCCCCCCCCCCCCCCATCCTGTAAACGTATGCATACCCCACCTTGTTATTAGTAGAAAAATTCGAAGTATGTTCCTATAGGTCACAATAAATAGGATATAAAAGCATTAAAACAAGTGTCTTAATTTACATACAATTTGAATACATCCCGTTGTTTTTAAACAGTCATGCCAATTTTCGTAAAATGTGATCACCAAAAAAAGAGAAAAAATCTACTAAGACCATAAAAAATTAAAACACTGTAAAAAAAGGAAACCCTGTGCTCATTAAAAACAAAAAACTGAAACCCAGAAAGTCCTAAAAACCTTAACCCTGCAATTTCTGTAAAAAAAACTGCCCTGGAGTCCAATAAAGTGTAACCGACTGAAACCCTGTAGCTAAAACTGAAATATGATCTCTCTCTCGAAGAAACCCTAAATTGACATCCCTACTCCCCATTCTTCCTTCAACCCCTCCCCCCTTACTCCGTCAACACACACATGTGTTACGGTATGAACATTGAAAAATTAAAATGGGGAATTTTGTAATTTTACTCAAAATTAAGTTTACTGCAAATCCATTTTCCTTTTAAAAATATGATGCTTTTTTTAGTGATTTGTTTTACCAGAATATTTTTTTTGTCTTGTTAGTTTGTTGTGTTTTTCTTTTCTACCATTTTTGCTTGCTGGTTTTTTTGAGTTCTGTTTTTTGTACGGTGTTTATTTTGATCCGTTCTTTGAGCTGTGTTCTTTTGTAGTTTTTTTTGTGTTTGGTTATTTTATGATTTGTTATTTGGAAGTGTGTTCTTTTGTGGGTTGTTCTAATGTGTTCTTTTGTATTGTGTTCTCTTTTGTTGTGTTCTTTTATATTGTGTTTTTGTGTTGTGTTCTTTTGTGTTGTGTTCTTTTGTATTGTGTTTATCATATTGTATTCTCTTGTATTGTGTTTTTGTGTTCTTTTGTGTTGTGTTCTTGAATTCTAGAATTCTTGAGTTCTGGTTTTCTTGTATTCTTGAGTGCTTTGAGATATTGTATGCTTTGTTAGTTTGTAATTATATCTGTTTAACACATTACAACCTCACTACTTAGTGCTCTTATACTTACATATAATTATATAATAAACTAGCTGAAGGGCCCGGGATTGCCCGTGGAAAAAAAATTCAAATAAAAAAATTGTTGGGAAAAAAAATCTAATTATTTTTAGCCTATACACCCCCGGCTACCCATGAGTGTCCACAAAAAAAATCAAACCAATCGGCCCAGCCGTTTGGCCTGCTTTACGCAACATATATATATAAACGAATGTCTTGTTTTATTATATAGATTTAAATATTAATATATAATATATCAGAAAAAATGACGAAAAAAATATTTATCTTGCATAACACATGCATTATAAAAACATAGTAGGGGAAAAGAAAAGGTCCAGAAGATATATCGAAAATAAAAACAGATATAGGAAAGAGATATAGAAAAGCAATGTGGAAAAGAAATATAGAAAAGAGATATGGAAAAGAGATATAGAAAAGAGATATAGAAAAGAGATATAGAAAAGGAGATATGAAAAGAGATACGAAAAAGAGATATGGAAAAGAAATATGGAAAAGAGATGTAGAAAAAAGATATGGAAAAGAGATATGGAAAAGAGATACGGAAAAGCGATATGGAAAAGAGATATATCTACTATCTACAATCTACTATCTACTACTAATAATAATAATAAGAAAGAAACAAACGTTACATAAATTACCAAGGCAAAGCAAGAAAGACTAACGTTGTAAAGAACAAGAACAGAATAGGAGAGATAAAGTAGAGGACAAGATGGTCTAGCCCCAAAGTTGAGTCAGATAATTTAAAAGTTGTGAATCCCTTAAAAATATGTCAATGTTGACAGAAGCCATATGTTTTCAAGTTAAAGGTAGATGAGGATGGGGGAGGGGTAGTAAGCACCCCCCCCCCCTCCTCTTCTTCTCTCCATTTCAATGAAATGTCATAAAGAATATCAAGGTGTATATTGTGCACCCCCCCCTGCAAACTTCTGTTAAAAAAATATTAGAGAACTATAGATAAATATGAAAAATGAATTACGGAAATGTTCGATTTGTTACTTTTCCGACCTAAAACTATATTTTTTTCATTTTCGTCTAAATCTAATTCTATTTTCTTACTTTTTCTAAGATTTTCTTTCATTTTCCACATCTTGCTTTGATAGTGAATAACAGTATTAAAAACAAATTAAACAAAATATAAACCTTTAATCTTGAATCTGAAATATAAACCTTTAATCTTGAATCTGAAATATAAACCTTTAATCTTGAATCTGAAATATAAACCTTTTATCTTGAATCTGAAATATAAACCTATAATCTTGAATCTGAAATATAAACTGAAGCTGAAATATAAACCTTTAATCTTGAATCTGAAATATAGACCTTTAATCTTGAATCTGAAATATAAACTGAAGCTGAAATATAAACCTTTAATCTTGAATCTGAAATATAGACCTTTAATCTTGAATCTGAAATATAGACCTTTAATCTTGAATCTGTAATATAAACCTTTTATCTTGAATCTGAAATATAAACCTTTAATCTTGAATCTGAAATATAAACCTTTTATCTTGAATCTGAAATATAGACATTTAATCTTGAATCTGAAATATAAACCTTTAATCTTGAATCTGAAATATAAACCTTTAACCTTGAATCTGTAATATAAACCTTTCCTAGATACTGTTACAGGAATATACAAATTTACTTATATTCATCATTTATATTTGTGTAAAGCAAAATTACATTAAACAATATAAAAGTTTACAATTAATACTAATACTCTTTTCTCTCGATATCACATTTTATGATTGACAGCATTTTGCCAAAAACAGGTGCAATACAAGACTTTTAGCATGAGTATAGTTTAGTTTTTCAGAGATGGTTTTTAGAAATGGAGTTTCTTGGTCCCATTCTAGTGTTTTTCGTTTTCTAAAAATGTGGTATGACAGCACTGCAAGGCTTGATAGATTTTCGCACATTGCTTTGAAACTAACACTGGGTTTGCAGAACTTGTTAAAGGAATATTTATATTTCCTGGATACTGTTACAGGAATATATATATATCTATTTCCCGGATACTGTTACAGGAATATATATATATATTTCCCGGATACTGTTACAGGAATATATTTATATATTTCCTGGATACTGTTACAGGAATACATATATATATTTCCTGCATACTGTTACAGGAATATATCTATATATTTCCTGTAAGCTATCTTAGAAAATATTGAAATGAAAAAATAAGGTCAAAAAAGAAGACAAATTATTAAAATAAAGATTGAGTGTTGAAAAAGAAAAGAGTTTAGTGCTAAGATACATACATGTAAGATGTGATTAATACAAATTATCTTTTATGTCTCCTAGAACGTGATTAAATATAGATTAGGTAACCAATCTAAACTAATCAAATCAAATATTATATTAAACACAGGGCTAATTGAATATAAAGGATTACAAAACTAGAAACTTCTGACAAATACCATTTCTTCAATTTGAAATTATTTTTTATTTTTCATAATACTCTCAATAGGTATAAACATTGTACACAGCTTGCTCTATATAAACAGACATTGTTTTGACAAGGCCCAGACTATATTTGGGGGAATTCGGAGGAGAGAGAAAAATAAAAATAAGGAAAAAAATATCAAATGTAAGTCATGACTAACCATTTTCTTCAAAGGTGATCATCACCCCCCCCCCCTCTCTAGCTCAGAAAACTTGAATTTGCAAACAAATGAAGCCCAATATTGCATCATGAGCAATTTTCCGCATTTTTTGTCTTTTTTTTGTGAAGTTTCAAGCATTGATTTCTTGCGCGTTTTCCAACAGTAAATTGAATAATTGCCGACTCACGAATTGTTTAATCTAGAATTCTTTGAATTAACGCAAACCTTTCAGCTCTTCCCACCCACATTTATTATTTAGAAGAAGTTGATTTCAAATTTATAAATGGCGGAGAATATTTGGAACTATGGAGTTTTAACTGCATTTATCTAGAAACTGGAAGTTTACGTCATTATTCTGAAGTGAAAGACTTGAGAAAAGATGTTTAAAGAATTCCTTATCTCGTTTATATTTCTTAATTTTTTATAATCCGTTTTAAATTTTCACATATTTCGGCACAAAATTGGTGAATTTCGGAAAATTTACAGATTTTTTAGAATAGTTAAAGAATGACTTTACGTGTTATTTTGCTCTGAATTTTTTGGATGTACAACCTTAAAGTTTAAATCGGTTTAAAGAGGTTTAAAGAGGTTTAAAGAGGTTTAAAGAGGTTTAAAGAGGTTTAAAGAGGTTTAAAGAGGTTTAAAGAGGTTTAAAGAGGTTTAAAGAGGATTAAAGAGGTTTAGAGAGGTTTTAAGAGGTTTAAAGAGGTTTAAAGAGGTTTAAAGAGGTTTAAAGAGGTTTAAAGAGGTTTAAAGAGGTTTAAAGAGGTTTAAAGAGGTTTAAAGAGGTTTAAAGAGGTTTAAAGAGGTAAATTAGATGTTAATTCTAAAATTTCTAAAAACTGAGACCAATGAATTTTTCAAAGAGATGTTAGCAATGCAAAATTATTACAAATTGTTATTTTTATATTTAAAGTAGTTTGTTCAGTTGTCCTGTATTAAATGCCCTAAATACACGTTAGCTATCAATATCAATACAAACATAAGCTCATAAACTATCAATGTCAATACAGACCCAAGCTCATAAACTATCAATATCAATACGGACACAAGCTCATAAACTATCAATGTCTAACCGGAGACGATATCGTCAAACTCGTTAAATGAAATTACTCTCTGTATTTGTGGTTTCTATGTTACCGATTTGCCTCTAATTTAGATTGGAGAACTTGGGAAACTACGGGTTAACGGCGGAAGTTACTATAAGTAAACTGGATAGCGCTAGGTTCCAAAGCTAGTACAATATAGAAGCGCAAACAAATATAAAAATCATGATATGGCATGGGCAAAAATAAATTAGAATATATGCAAGTAGATTAAAGTGCTAGGATCAATGACTAAAATCGTGCCGGGCCTAGATTGGTTTGGACCGAAAATAGGCCTTAATTTGCAGGCAGGCAGTGAAAATACAGGCGTACATGCCTAGATTGGTTATGAGTGATACCTTAGCCAAGAAAATAAACTCAAAGGAATCAGCTAAAACTTGGAATAAAGCAGGATGTTAGGTCTGAAAAAGGTCTAGTTATATAAATACTTCCTTATCAAACTAATTTTCTTGGTCTATAGCTATGTAGGGATAGGCCTACGGCAATATGTATCAGACCTGATTAGGTGTTAATATGTTATTTATAACAAGGGTGTGGGGCCAGGGGGTAAACAAAATAAACGAGGGGGGGGGGGGACCATATTTCTATCAATTATTTTTCAAGTTGTAAAAATTTATAATTATTTAAATACTGATGAACTTGTACCTTTTTGCGCCATTGGATCTTTTTAGCTAGCTTAAACATTAGATCTTTTTAGCGAGCTAGAGCATTAGATCTTTTTAGCTAGCTTAAACATTAGATCTTTTTAGCGAGCTAGAGCATTAGATCTTTTTAGCTAGCTTAAACATTAGATCCTTTTAGCGAGCTAGAACATTAGATCTTTTTAGCGAGCTTAAACATTAGATTTTTTTTAGCGAACTTGAACATTAGATCTTTTTAGCGAGCTTGAACATTAGATCTTTTTAGGAGCTTGAACATTAGATCTTTTTAGCGAGCTAGAACATTAGATCTTTTTAGAGCTTGAACATTAGATCTTTTTAGCGAGCTTGAACATTAGATCTTTTTAGCGAGCTAGAACATTAGATCTTTTTAGCTAGCTTGAACATTAGATCTTTTTAGCGAGCTAGAACATTAGATCTTTTTAGCGAGCTAGAACATTAGATCTTTTTAGCGAGCTAGAACATTAGATCATTTTAGCGAGCTTGAACATTAGATCATTTTAGCGAGCTTGAACATTTTTTACAGTTCGCTGCGACCTTTTAAAGGTATTTCAATGTTTAAAGGGGTAAGAAAGAGGTCCTTGTTCAATGTTTATATTAAAAAGATACAATTTACTTTTACACTTTAGTCCTGAATACGTTCATTGAGAGAATTTAAGCAGTAAATATTCGTCGTAAAATCTTATTTTTATTGGTTTTGTTTTATTCAAAATTTGAGACAACAATAAAGTTTAAGTTGATTTTTTTTCAGAGTAACATACATTATGTTTAAATTTGACGGATTTAGTTTAATTAGTTAATATTGTTTGTTTTCAGTTTAGAATTTATTATAATATAAACAAGTTAAACAAATAAAGCATAAAACCTAGACCTTCAAGGATAGCTTTGAAAATAGAAAATATTTGAGTGTTAACAGATATAAACATTTTCAGCCCCCCTCCACCGTAATAGAAATACAATATGGACACAAGCTCATAAACTATCAATGTCAATACGGACACAAGCTCATAAACTATCAATGTCAATACGGACACAAGCTCATAAACTATCAATGTCTAACCGGAGACGATATCGTCAAACTCGTTAAATGAAATTACTCTCTGTATTTGTGGTTTCTATGTTACCGATTTGCCTCTAATTTAGATTGGAGAACTTGGGAAACTACGGGTTAACGGCGGAAGTTACTATAAGTAAACTGGATAGCGCTAGGTTCCAAAGCTAGTACAATATAGAAGCGCAAACAAATATAAAAATCATGATATGGCATGGGCAAAAATAAATTAGAATATATGCAAGTAGATTAAAGTGCTAGGATCAATGACTAAAATCGTGCCGGGCCTAGATTGGTTTGGACCGAAAATAGGCCTTAATTTGCAGGCAGGCAGTGAAAATACAGGCGTACATGCCTAGATTGGTTATGAGTGATACCTTAGCCAAGAAAATAAACTCAAAGGAATCAGCTAAAACTTGGAATAAAGCAGGATGTTAGGTCTGAAAAAGGTCTAGTTATATAAATACTTCCTTATCAAACTAATTTTCTTGGTCTATAGCTATGTAGGGATAGGCCTACGGCAATATGTATCAGACCTGATTAGGTGTTAATATGTTATTTATAACAAGGGTGTGGGGCCAGGGGGTAAACAAAATAAACGAGGGGTCATGGATCTTACAGAAAATGTCTTAACTTAACCTAACCCGTGACCCAGCGCTCGGCTCCTTAGCCTGTCATAGCCGCAGCGCTCGGCCCGAAAAGTGTTTTAACCTAACCTTTACCTAAATAATCCTAAATAAATACTAATTTGGTCATGTTCAAAATTGATAGGATACAACAGCTAATATGTAGAGTAAAAAAATTGCAATTTATAATTATAAGATTTTATAAATTGCTTAATTCAAATTCTACATTGAATTGGGGCCCATGTAAACTAAAAATGTACAAATATTAATACTAGTACATACCTAATGTAATGGATTTTGAGCATTTCATGGAAATTTTTCTTGCCCGCCGATCAAACCAAGTTCCAAGCCGCTGCCCGCCGCTGGCGAGGCTTGAAAAGGTATTCGATTTCTGCATCGTTTTTATTTCAATGCTCGTCATGGTTCGAGCTGTTTTTAAATCAAACGAGTCTAACTTAAACTTGGCGCATTTCTGTTTCACATAATTAAGCTTATAAGCTATAAAATGCACGAATCACAAATTCTCACGGTTTGGCGTCACAAAAACATGTTTGTGTTGTTGTTACGACGATGGTATGAGCTGCAGAACTAAAACTGAACGGTTTGTTGGCTCACACAGCTGAGCGGTATATAGCTCACACTAGAGCTCAGTCTCACTAGATGACTAGATTCTGTTCTGTGTATGTATTCTCTTATCTAAGCTGTGACTCACACACGGCACTTTACACACGCACACAACACAGAGTACTTCCAACACAGGATTAGGGCAGTGTTGTGTATATCTCTGTATTTTACTCTCAACTGTAGACTAAACTAAAGTCCTCCTTTCTCTATAGCTTTCTTCCGATGGTATAATATGACGTTGGAGCCGGGGGGCCTCCAAATATAGAAAAGGGGGTGACGCAAAATGTACGCCCCCGCGTTCGAAGGAATCCCTGTCAGCCCCCATCATTGACAAATCTTAAACAGGTTTTACGCGAGGTTGGGTTTGTGCGTACAGGGGCGCATTTCATGGCTTTACACACAGGGGTACCGGGAGGGGGAGAGGGTATATAAAAATCATAAAAGTTCAAGATTATATATCTATTAACCAAATATATGAAATAATCAAAATACATGTTCACAATTCTTATTCTATTTTTCTTAAATTATTTTTGTTTAAAAATCTGCACGATGATACTACAACTTATGTTTGAAAAATATAACATAATTTTAATAAAATGAATTCGAACCATCTGATTTTTATAGATTTTCAGTTTTATGTTTAACAGGTGTGAATACAGATAGATTTAATCAAGTTTTTCAAGTATTACTAAGTATTTGCTCAAAAAGTTTTAACCCTAACCACTAACCAGGCTTGGGTAGCACCCCCTGTTTTTTTGTTTTCTGTTGCATTTTTGACACTTAAGCTATAAAACTTTTTTCAATTTGTTAGAAACAGTTAAAATGACTTTTTTTGATTACTTAATGTAATATATCGTTCAATCGTTTAGTATCCCCTATTTCAATAGCCTTCCCCCCACACAAACACATTTCGGACCTCCGTTATTATATCTTAATTTCTTTGTTAAACACTAATTATAAAATGTCGAGGATTTTCATCACTTGGAAAAGGTCTGATTAAAAATCCTATCTCTAGATAAAAGCACAAACATATTTGTTTAGGTTATGTAACATATTTGTTTAGGTTATGTAACATCTAACGTGTAAATACATAATCATAAAATCTGATGGGATATCGTTGATTTTAAACTTGATCTCGATATCCAATGTTGATGCTTTTAATTTAAAGATTTATATTATTATAAATGCTTCATTTCAGTTATCCTTGCAGGCTATTACTACTATTACCCTGGGATATCGAAGAGGAAACAAATTAATTTAGTACTCATATATTTGTGTAAGTGTATATATAGGAGGTCCCGAGTTATCATATATTTGTGTAAGTGTATATATAGGAGGTCCCGAGTTATCATATATTTGAGTAAGTGTATAGAGGTCCAGAGTTATCATATATTTGAGTAAGTGTATAGAGCTGTCCAGAGTTATCATATATTTGAGTAAGTGTATATTTAGGAGGTCCAGAGTTATCATATATTTGAGTAAGTGTATATTTAGGAGGTCCAGAGTTATCATGTATTTGTGTAAGTGTATATATAGGAGGTCCAGAGTTATCATATATTTGAGTAAGTGTATAGAGGTCTAGAGTTATCATATATTTGAGTAAGTGTATAGAGCTGTCCAGAGTTATCATATATTTGAGTAAGTGTATATATAGAAGGTCCAGAGTTATCATATATTTGTGTAAGTGTATATATAGGAGGTCCAGAGTTATCATATATTTGTGTAAGTGTATCTATAGGAGGTCCAGAGTTATCATATATTTGAGTAAGTGTATAGAGTTCCAGAGTTATCATATATTTGAGTAAGTGTATAGAGGTCCAGAGTTATCATATATTTGAGTAAGTGTATAGAGGGACAGAGGTCCAGAGTTATCATAATAATATTTATTTCAACAAAACGAAGAAGAAAAAAAATGGTTTTCCCATTTTAGGTTCTCTAATCTCCAGATGAATAATTGAATTAGGAATTTACATTTATTTTCATTAACATGGGTTTTATTTAGAAACATGCATCATGACAGTTACATTTTTATTGAACCCTGGTAACTTAACAATTCCCCAAACATTGCCGTGTTGAAGGGACTATATTAAAGGGACTATATTAAAGGGACTGTATGAAAGCGACTATATTAAAGGGACTATATTAAAGGGACAATATTAAAGGGACTGTATTAAAGGGACTATATTAAAGGGACTGTATTAAAGGGACTGTATTAAAGGGACTATATTAAAGGGACTGTATTAAAGGGACTGTATTAAAGGGTCTATATTAAAGGGACTATATTAAAGGGACTATATTAAAGGGACTATATTAAAGGGACAATATTAAAGGGACTGTATTAAAGGAACTATATTAAAGGGACTATATTAAAGGGAATGTATTAAAGGGACTGTATTAAAGGGACTATATCAAAGGGACTGTATTAAAGGGACTATATTAAAGGTACTATATTAAAGGGACAATATTAAAGGGACTGTATTAAAGGGACTATATTAAAGGGACTATATTAAAGGGACTGTATTAAAGGGACTATATTAAAGGGACTTTATTAAAGGGACTGTATTAAAGGGACTGTATTAAAGGGTCAATATTAAAGGGACTATATTAAAGGGACTATATTAAAGGGACAATATTAAAGGGACTGTATTAAAGGGACAATATTAAAGGGACAATATTAAAGGGAATGTATTAAAGGGACTGTATTAAAGGGACTATATTAAAGGGACTGTATTAAGGGGACNATCTTCATCTTCATAGACCTTCTTCAACCACAGTTATACTTTCCTTTCCCTTTCTTCATTCTTATCTTCATCTTCATAGACCTTCTTCAACCACAGTTATACTTTCCTTTCCCTTTCTTCATTCTTATCTTCATCTTCATAGACCTTCTTCAACCACAGTTATACTTTCCTTTCCCTTTCTTCATTCTTATCTTCATCTTCATAGACCTTCTTCAACCACAGTTATACTTTCCTTTCCCTTTCTTCATTCTTATCTTCATCTTCATAGACCTTCTTCAACCACAGTTATACTTTCCTTTCCCTTTCTTCATTCTTATCTTCATCTTCATAGACCTTCTTCAACCACAGTTATACTTTCCTTTCCCTTTCTTCATTCTTATCTTCATCTTCATAGACCTTCTTCAACCACAGTTATACTTTCCTTTCCCTTTCTTCATTCTTATCTTCATCTTCATAGACCTTCTTCAACCACAGTTATACTTTCCTTTCCCTTTCTTCATTCTTATCTTCATCTTCATAGACCTTCTTCAACCACAGTTATACTTTCCTTTCCCTTTCTTCATTCTTATCTTCATCTTCATAGACCTTCTTCAACCACAGTTATACTTTCCTTTCCCTTTCTTCATTCTTATCTTCATCTTCATAGACCTTCTTCAACCACAGTTATACTTTCCTTTCCCTTTCTTCATTCTTATCTTCATCTTCATAGACCTTCTTCAACCACAGTTATACTTTCCTTTCCCTTTCTTCATTCTTATCTTCATCTTCATAGACCTTCTTCAACCACAGTTATACTTTCCTTTCCCTTTCTTCATTCTTATCTTCATCTTCATAGACCTTCTTCAACCACAGTTATACTTTCCTTTCCCTTTCTTCATTCTTATCTTCATCTTCATAGACCTTCTTCAACCACAGTTATACTTTCCTTTCCCTTTCTTCATTCTTATCTTCATCTTCATAGACCTTCTTCAACCACAGTTATACTTTCCTTTCCCTTTCTTCATTCTTATCTTCATCTTCATAGACCTTCTTCAACCACAGTTATACTTTCCTTTCCCTTTCTTCATTCTTATCTTTATCTTCATTGCCCCTTCTTCAACTCATGCTTAGCTACAACTCCTGCCGGAAATATTATATTTTTACATATTTTCTTATCCGTTTTTTGATTCCAAAAAATACATAAAGATAAAAGATTTCTTTATATGAATATCCATACAAGGACAAGCAAAATAGTTTAATAAAATTACGACCAATTGCTTTACATACAAAAATATCATCTGGTAAAAAAAAGATATCTGCAAAATAAAATATATTTTCAATGTTATTCAATGAAAAAAGAACTAATTAAGAACTTAATGAGAATAAATAAAATATGAAAGGAAATCTTAGATGTAGTATCTGTGGAAGCCGTACAGCACATCTAAGGCTAGAATAATTTTGATGACTTTTAAACATTTTAATGTTCATTGTTATTTCAAATTCCTTGTGTTACAAGTTAAATGGTCTGCGCTGAAAACTTTAGAATGAATATCCTTAATCCCGAACCCTTAATCTGAGTATCCAATGTACGCACTTATGATTTTCTTCTTAATCCTCTCTTTTGGATAATGTATAAATGTCGCGTTTGATAACAATTTTAGATAAGATGCTATATCGATTGGACTATACCGAATGAACTATTTAAGTCAGCTGTTCACAAGCCGGCTTTAAGAGCATTTTAACCAATATAAATTAAATCATGTTTATATGAACTTAACAAAAAAACACTTTAACATTTGTGAACTTTAGTAAATTTGAACGTTAGTTTCTATAAACATTAACCTATAACTTACATGTGTTTAATCAATCATTAGTTCAATTGATACAGAAATGCACAAAAATTAAAAACCGGTTTTTCAAAAGTTAAAGAGCTTATTAAACATGCCACGCTGATTGGTTGAATTTTAAACTTCTTTCTTGGATATCGAATGTGTATTGACCTAATCTCGGGTTTTGTAAAACCAGGATATCAAGCATTGATCTCCATATCCACCATTCTAAAGTTTTCAGCTCTGTTGGTATAATTTCAAGTAACCCTCCAATTAATGATAGCATGTCCATAATTTTTCAGAAATAAAAACCAATATTGAATAGTATTTGATTCAGGTATCTAGCTCTATAAATGGAGGATCAGTTGAAGTTACGTATTTTTGATAATTAAGGATGTACTTTTAATTTCCGTTTATTTTCAGTAAAGAATAGTTATTATTAATTGATTGCAAAGCTTTATTTATTACTTAAATACGCCCCCCGCTCTCTGTTCAACCTATTCCTACCTAACCTTTTAAGTCAACTTAACCCACAGTTTTTTCCATACCCACATTTGGGCAACTTCTTATGACAATAGCTTCTTATTAGCCATACAAAACATGGGACAAAACATGGTTTAGACACTTACTTTGAATTTGGTTGAATGCGCAAAAAGGTTTAAAACTCTTGGTATTTACACCAATGATTCACATGGTTAGTTAGTTTAGGTAGAGTACAAAATAAAACGGTATAAAAAATTTAAGCAAATGGTACTTAAAATATTATATTTCCACTCCCCCCCCCTTTCTCTATTTATTTATTCCACCACTGCAAGGATTGTAAGCAGATATGTGGGCTAAGAAGGTATAAGAAAGAGCTTATTGGGATGGGGTGGGGTGGGAGAGGGAGATATGNCCAGGTACGAGAATATAAAAATTTGATGAAGGAGGCACGAGAATAATAATTTGATAAAGGAGGTACGAGAATGATAATTTGATGAAGTAACTATGAGAATATAATAATTTGATGAAGTAGGGACGAGAATAATAATTTGATGAAGTAGGTACGAGAATAATAATTTGATAAAGGAGGTACGAGAATAATAATTTGATGAAGTAACTATGAGAATATAATAATTTGATGAAGTAGGGACGAGAATAATAATTTGATGAAGTAGGTACGAGAATATAATAAGTTGATGAAGTACGGACGAGAATAGATTAATTTGATTAAGTAGGTACTAGAATAATAATTTGATGAAGTAGGGACGAGAATAGATTAATTTGATGAAGTAGGTACAAGAATAATAATTGGATGAAGTAGGTACGAGAATAATAGTTTGATGAAGTAGGTATGAGAATACTAATTTGATGAAGTAGGGACGAAAATAGAATAATTTGATGAAGTAGGTACGAGAATACTAATTTGATGAAGTAGGGACGAGAATAGATTAATTTAATTAAGTAGGTACGAGAATAATAATTTGATGAAGTAGGGACGAGAATAGATTAATTTGATTAAATAGGTACGAGAATAAATATTTGTATGAACTCTTATATTTATACCTATACCTATAAATATTTGTATGCACTCTATATTTATGCCTATACCCGTAAGTATTTGTATGCACTCTATATTTTTAAATGAAATTTGTATGAAATTTGAACTATGAATGAACTATATATATTTGTACGAACTATGTGTATATATGAAAAGTGAACAATGAACATGAAAACTTGGAAAATCGCCAAATATTCAGAATTTCTTATTCTTTCATGTGCAAACCATAGACACCAATAGGGGGCCTACTAGCTTCATCACCCCATTACATTAACATCCCTCCTTATCATCTGATACATGTTTTATATATTATCTGATACATTTTCTATATATTATCTGATACATTTTCTATATATTATCGGATACATTTCCTATATATTATCTGATACATTTCCTATGTATTATCTGATACATTTCCTATGTATTATCTGATACATTTCCTATATATTATCTAATACATGTTTTATATATTATCTAATACATGTTTTATATATTATCTGATACATGTTTTATATATTGTCTGATTCATTTCCTATATATTATCGGATACATTTCCAGTGCTTAGGATCCATTTAATTTTGATGCGAATCCGGATCCAGATCCTGGATCCGCACTGGAAAAAAATGGATCCAGGCCTTTTTATTAAGATATACTGAATTTTTCTAACAAAAAATAATTTTCAAATTTTCGCTTATTTTTATCCTAAAGCTTGATGAACTATTCAGAAATGAGGAAATTTTTATAATCTCTTTTTTTCAAAAGTTCAGATTTGGGTTTTAGGAGTAAAAAGGTTTTTTTTTGCAGTTTTTGGTTGAAGTTTTACCCCTTGGATCCGGATATTTTTGCGGATCCGGATCCAGGAAGCCAAAATCTTGCGGATCCAACGGATCCGGATCCGGATCCTAAGCACATTTACTATATATTATCTGATACATGATTGAACACTATTTATTCCTATCACGTCAGGAAATGTATATATCTACATTATTCAAACCTTTTATATCTCATATTTTATACACTACACTGGAATATGTATATTGTATATTGTATAATGTATATATGTATATTGTATAATGTATATTGTATATTGTATATTGTATATTGTATATTGTATGTTTAAATACTGTGCCCCACCTGAAACTTTAAGTCCCAATAGCAATCTTTAAATCCCGTTTTTGAAACTTAAAGGGACTGTAAGCGTAATTTAAGTGACCCTCCATACAAAGAGGGCAATGTCTGATTCACAACTGTACCCTTGAAACCTTTGGAGTGTTTATCGAGTAGAGAGATCTTTCTGTTTAAACATATCGAAACCCTCTCGAACCCCTCTAAAACGCGACTGACGCTGAGTAGTGTGTACAGTCTGAACTCAAACAGTGTTTTCAAACATTGAAAAGAAAGTTTGTATTTTCTGCAACTTTTAAAAAGTAACTAATAATATTTCTTTAATATATAACAGGTTACAAACAAAGTATACATACTATATAGCAATTAAAAGCGTTACAGTTGATTAATACGGATATGTCCGACATCCTTGATCCGGCAAAAGTTTAAAGGATAGTGTTGTGAATCGGAAAGGCTCCTCTTTAAATAGAAGGTCATTTGAAATTTCACTACTAGTCAATTTAAGAATATACTGAATAAATACTGGAGTGATCAGCAGTGCTCTGATCGAATGAATGGTGGGGTTTAGTGAAAAGTGAATGACATAAAGTGTTAAAAAATAAAACGTTAAAAAATATGTTACCAAAAAAAGAATGATGGTTCTCCATATTGAGTATTCTTGGGTTAGATAAACTCAGTTTTCTGGTTAAACTTGTAATACTGCGCATACGTGATCCACCTGAAACAAAATATTAAAACAAATTTAAATTTGCAAGATAAAACCTTTCAAAATATGTAAAGATAATGAAGGGTGAATGTTAGGAATTAAAATAAAAACTAGGAATCTTGTTTTTCTTTAGTCATTCTCTTCTTGCAGTAAGATTAGCCTAAAAACATGGTTTCAAGGGGAGCAATTCACAACGAATACACTTTTTTCTGATCAACTAGGAATGATTTTTTTAATAGCTGAAAATTGATTATTTTAAATTGTGGTTTCTCAATAAAAATGACTTGCGGATTTATGCTGCAGAGACAATTTTAAAGATATTGTAAGTATTTAGCAAATGTATAAGATAGAAAAACTATAACGACTATATCTTCCTCATTGATATGTTATGAATCGGACAAACCACTCTTTTCATGCCATTTTTATCAAAAATAGCATGTCAAGTAATTGATTCCCGTTTTGTTTTGTTTACAATAATATTTACATAGTATTTACATGTGCAATGTGCATAGTATTTACATGTGCAATGTGTTTAGTATTTACATGTGCAATGTGCATAGTATTTACATGTGCAATGTGTTTAGTATTTACATGTGCAATGTGCAATGTACATAGTATTTACATGTGCAATGTGCATAGTATTTACATGTTCAATGTACATAGTATTTACATGTGCAATGTACATAGTATTCACATGTGCAATGTGCATAGTATTTACATTTGCAATTTACATAGTATTTACATGTGCAATGTACATAGTATTTACATGTGCAATGTGCATAGTATTTACATGTGCAATGTACATAGTATTTACATGTGCAATGTGCAAAGTATTTACATGTGCAATGTACATAGTATTTACATGTTCAATGTACATAGTATTTACATGTGCAATGTACATAGTATTCACATGTGCAATTTGCATAGTATTTACATGTGCAATTTGCATAGTATTAACATGTGCAATGTACATAGTATTTACATGTGCAATGTGCATAGTATTTACATGTGCAATGTTCATAATATTTACATGTGCAATGTGCATTGTGCATAGTATTTACATGTGCAATGTCCATAGTATTTACATGTGCAATGTCCATAGTATTTAGATGTGCAATGTGCATAGTATTTAGATGTGCAATGTGCATGGTATTTACATGTGCAATGTGCATGATATTTACATGTGCAATAAGCATAGTATTTACATGTGCAATGTGCATAGTATTTACATGTGCAATGTGTATGATATTTACATGTGCAATAAGCATAGTATTTACATGTGCAACGTGCATAGTATTTACATGTGCAATGTGCATAGTATTTACATGTGCAATGTGTATGGTATTTACATGTGCGATGTGCATAGTATGTACATGGCATTTACATGAGCAATGTGAATAGTATTTACATGTGCAATGTGCATAGTATTTACATGTGCAATGTGCATGGTATTTACATGTGCAATGTGCATAGTATCTACATGTGTAATGTGCATGGTATTTACATGTGCAATGTGCATAGTATTTACATGTGCAATGTGCATGGATTTACATGTGCAATGCGTTTAGTATTTACATGTGCAATGTGCATGGTATTGCCATGTGCAATGTGCTTAGTATTTACATGTGCAATGTGCATGGTATTTACAAGTGCAATGTGCTTAGTATTGACATGTGCAAAGTGCTTAGTGTTGATGCTTGAAAGGACTCAATATTTGTTAAATAAAGTGGAAAATAAAAATATCATATTTTTAAATGAATAAAAAATAACAGTATTAAGTCTCTAGAGGAGAGGGAAGGGGTGGTGCCCCCCCCCCCTTAGAAAGTTAATAAATATGTAAGAATTTCAGAGGGCCGGGACATTTACCCTATGTGGCTTAGCTTCAAACCTTAACATTTAAATTTTTATACTTTGTGTCGGTTTTTATATTTGTTGTTAGTTTCTTTCTTGGATAATAATAAAATTGATCATAATTTATTAGGCCTCTAATACAAACAAAAACACACGGGGGGAAACTTGAATATGATATTATCAAATTATCAAACGGATATTATTTTGTAAATTCTGAACAAGGAGTATGGAATACTAGGATAGACCGGGCCCGCCCTATACTATATGATTATACATGCTTTGCATATTGTATACATTAAACGGTTAACAAATTAGGCTGAATAACGATAAACAAACACATTTTTTTGTGATGCGAAAAAATTGGCAATGCAAACGTATTTTAATCATTTAAAAAATGGTTTAATTTGCTATGGTAAAGTAAGAAAATACATTTAAAGACGACCTTCAAAAACTAAGTTTCAAATGGAGTACCGTCTGCAAAGCATGTATAAATTATATGGTAGGGCGGGCCGGGTCGAATCCTTCTCCATTATATTCTATACTTCTTGATTCTGAACCGGAATGTGTAAGACCTGAAATGGACCAAGAGGAGATATGTTGGTTAGAATTGACTTTTTTATTTTTTATTTTGAAATCCACAAAATATTTAAAAATCAATTGCAACTTTATTTTTCTGGTCTAAAGAAAAATTTGCAAGAATTGGATTATTTTAGATTTGAAGAAAACAGAAAAATCCATAAAATATAGTTTGTTCATGAATTTATGATGTTAAAGAAGATTACCATTCGACACTCTCTCTGTCCGATCCCCAAACCCTCCAGACAACTCCGCCAAAGAACCATTTAGGCTGAACCGGAAGGTCTGGCTTAACCGCCGCCTCAGTTTCGAGAAGGATTTCCGTCGTGGGGGCGGAGCATTACCCGCCGACTCATGGTCAGTGTCCCCGCGCGGCGACAACCCGACAGCATCGATCTCGGTAACTTTGTCCAACTCAAGTTCGAGTATATCACTTTCAGACATTTTAATCACGTTTAATTCACAAACTTATTTACAAGTTTTTTTTTCACGAGTTTTTAAAGTGATTTTCACTTAAAAAAATAGAATAAAACTTTAGAAAATCATGCTCTCTGAAAAAGATTTTAGTAATTAATTTGTCTTGTTCAGTAAAAATTTATAAAAATGTTTTCATAAATAAATAAATAAAATTAAATATTAATATATATAGATAAAAAACGATAACATTTATTTTTCATCACTCTATTTTCTACACTAATAAACTTTGACTGTGTGGATAGTTTTTAATAAAATTGCAATGAGAAAAAATATTTATATTTAGGACTACTAAAAAAGAGAAGAAAGTTTGATTGCAAAAATAAAAGTTTTTTTTTCTCTATTTTTCCAAAAAATAAATATAAAAACTATTGTTTTTGTTAAAACACACTAATATCATAAATAGTGAAAGATCCCGCATATTCATTGATTCATTGATTCATTGATTCATTGTTTCATTGATTCATTGATTCATTGATTCATTGATTCATTGATTCATTGTTTCATTGATTCATTGATGCATTATACCCGCATAGGAAACATGTTTCATTCATATTGATTCATTGATTGGAGTGACTCGGCATAGTTTTGAATGACCCTCCAATGGAAAAGGTTCAAGCCTGATTCACAAAAGCACCCTTGGTCTGAGCAAAAAAATAGTAAATATATCATAGTTTGCTAAAAACTAAAAATTGAAAATTTGTTGTTGTGCTTTTCTCTAAAATTGACTTGCGGATTTATACAGGAGAGACCAAGAATGAAACTGTCAGAACACAATTCTATATTTCTAGATGGTGACACGATGATATATTTCTAGATGGTGACACGATGATATATTTCTAAATGGTGGCACGATGATATATTTCTAGATGGTGACACGATGATATATTTCTTTTTGTTACTCAGATTAAGGTTTAAAGGGTAGATAGCATTGGCAACTCTGAAATAACACTGACAGTCCATTTAAAGATGAAATTGATTAATTGATCATTATCCCTCGTGCGCCATTCTTGAGAGTCTTATCAGCGCATAAACGCACACAAGGAACAGAAATACCATCCAAACTGAACAAATGAGCAAAATAATATTTTAAATTTAATTTTACAAAAACTTTGATTTTCCAAAAAAAAGGAGATTCAGTTTTCAGATATTTCTAACAAAGAAATTTTAAAAATATGCATCCCCGATTGGTTAAAAGGCATATCAATTCCATCCCTCCATGAGAAGTTGACAACATAATTTTTCCTTTCATATTTTGAAAAAAAAGTCCATTGCAATTCATTGAAGTTCATTGCAAATCATTGAAAAATAAAACATAATATTATCATTAAAAATAAAATCGCAAAAACTAAAAAAAGTTGTACAATAACATTATTTGCTTCCCTACAGCATATCCATCCATGTTTTCTGAATGTAAACTTTTTAAAGTCTCTTCTGTCAATTTCAGCTCTTTCTTCAAAACTAGAAAATTAAATATTAAAAATTAGATGTTCTAAGATTATGAATTTTAATTTTATTAACAAATTTAAAACTATTTGACGAGTTGTGTTGAAAATATTAAGGTTCTACTATACAGGGTTATCTGTCTATGGCTATTTAAGGATTTTGTACAGGAATAAAGGAGTGTAAAGTAAAGATGCAGGGAATAAAGGAGTGTAAAGTAAAGATGCAGGGAATAAAGGAGTGTAAAGTAAAGATGCAGGAAATGCAAGAAATATTATGAGAAGAACATTAAGAAAGGTAAATCTGATAAAGACCCTGCAAACAGGGGCGTATACAGAAATATGGTCAGACGCTCCGCCCTCAAAAGCTCCAAAGCCCCCCTTGAATATGCCCCTGTCTACAAAAAAATGGACTTCTAATGGCTCAACATAAATCTGAAGTTTTTAAGAAGAACTAAAAATCGTTTATTTTTACTCAGTCTCACCTTGTAAATCTTTTTCAATCCTTTCTCTCTCAACCTCAGCTAAATCCTAAAATACATGATCAGAATACGGTGGTGGTGGTGGTGGGGGACTATAGGGCTTAGCCCCGGGCCCCCTCCCCCTCCTGGATTAGTGAGTATTTTAGTTATAGGGGTTTCAGGACCTAACTTAACTTTACTTGACCCAATAAAAGGGATATGGTCGAAATAATTGTTTTTAAAAGAAAAAAAGAAGATTACATGGTTAAGAAAAAAGATTACATGGTTAAGAAAAAAGATTACATGGTTAAGAAAAAAGATTACATGGTTAAGAAAAAACATTACATGGTTAAGAAAAAGTAACATTTTAATATTCCATTGAAGCGTAATTATAATATTATTTACATTTCCTAAACAGAACTCACCCTATATTCCAGGTTCCTCTCAAGTACATTTATTTTGTAAAAAAGTTTTTCCAAAACTGCTTTTTTGTCCGCCACCTGAACAATAGGAAACTATTAAGATACACTACCACAGGGTATACCACTAACCATGATAATTAATGTACGAATTGTATATGTCGTCTTTGATCTCAAAGGGAATGTCACCGTATTTTCAAATGACCTCACATTGAAAGAGCATGCGATGCCAATTCAAAACGATCCCCTTACAAGCCTAGTCTTATCAAGAATGAATTAGATCACCATGTTTTTGTAAATAAAAATATGTAACCTTCCATATTATTGATCAGGTTTAGGTTTCAAGGGTGAACCTGGCATCCCCCTCTTCAATTTGATACTACTGCATTTCCTTTAAATCAACGTGTGCACGAATGAATGCTTCGATGTTGTATAATTCCTCAAAAATCATAAAATGTTAAGAAATTGTCATTCTTGATTGGACGCCCTGTATATTTAGCAACATCCTGGATTTAACAATATTTGGACACCACTGCACTCCATAAAAATGTTTATTTCCTTAAAAATATTTTTACATTAATATTGATGGTTTATAGATTAAGCTTACAAGTATTTAACTATTATAAATGAAATATTAAACATAATTTTGATGAATCTTTGCTTAACTTTACTTCTATTCCATCAGCGATAAATCAATCTAATTATATTAAACAGAGCAGAGTTATTTAAAAGACGACATTTGATATCCCTTTTTATTTATAAATTACCTCTTCAAAAACAGTGTTTTGAACGGTTGCCATTTTCCTAAAGAATTCGAAGGATTTGTCTGAAAGTACATTTATCAGATTTTCTTCGAATTTATTTTAAAGAAGCTTTAATGCTTTTATGCTCGGTATTAACTAAGACGACCTTCAATAATGTAACAATTTAAAAATATTTCTTTAACAACAACTTCTTTCAAATATTGGAAATTAATCATAGTTTTAAAATTTCAAAATAGACTTATCATAAAAGGATAGATCATGAAAGGATTAGATCATGAAAGGATAGATCATGAAAGGATAGATCATGAAAGCATAGATCATGAAAGGATAGATCATGAAAGGATAGATCATGAAAGGATAGACCATAAAAGGATAAATCAGGAAAGGATAGATCATGAAAGAATAGAGCATGAAAGAACAGATAAAGAAAAGAAAAATCAAGAAAGGATAGATCGAAAAAGGAAAGATCAAGAAAGGATAGATTCGATCAGGAAGGATAGATCAGGAAGGATTGATCAGTAAAGGATTATTCACGAAAGTATAGACCATGAAAGAATAGATCATGAAAGGATAGATCAATAAAGGATATATCATGCAAGGATAGTTCATGAAAAGATAGATCAAGAAAGGATAGATCAAGAAAGGAAAGATCAAGAAAGGAAAGATCAAGAAAGGATAGATCAAGAAAGGATCGATTAAAAGAGAGCAAGGCTTTAAAGGAGAAGAATAAAAGAGTTAAAGTTTACCAATAACTTAAAATGGTAAAAGATAAAAAAGAGAAAGGATTAAAATGATTAACTGTAAGGAATGATGATATAAAGAAAAATATCTTATAACGAGCCCAAATAGAAGTGAAACCTGTAAAATAAGAAAGGTATTTGAAGACAACATAACATTCCCTGATCATTAAACAACATCTAAAAAAGTAAGCACTTTGATTGTCAAAATATTGCAGAAATCCACAAAAACAAAAGAAGAAATCTGCAGAAAATGATGCAAAAATCTGCGAGATAAATGATGAAGGTTACACCACCGGCAGAAGAGAAGAGAACTGAAAGTGAAAATATGAAACCACTGTATAGGTATTTATCTGTCTATCTAAACGTGGATAGATAGATAGTATCTACCTATCTACCTGTATCTATCTATCTATCTATAGGTGGATAGATGAAGTATCTATATATCTATCTATCTATCGCCAGTTTGTTACAGGTAGAAGAGGTAGGAATATAAGCCGGTCTTTACCTATAGCAGTGGGTGTATCCACCAAATATCTACATTTATCAGTGCAGGTATCTATACTTAGTATATACATCAGTGCATGTATCTACCCCCTAAAAGCTGTAACAGTGCAGGTATCTACCCCTAATAGCTAGCACAGTGAAAGTATCTAAACAGTACATATACCAGTGAAGGTATCTACCCAGCATCTAAGCCAGTTAAGGTATCTACCAAGTAAGAATACCAATGCAGGTATCTACCTAGTATCTATACCAGTGGAAAAATCTACCCAGTATCTATGTCAGTGCAGTTACCTACCAAGTATGATTACCAGTGCAGGTAACTACCCAGTTTTTATATCAGTGCAGGTCAGGGGTATATACTCACCATTACTGTCGTTTTAAATAGCAAAAAGAGTAAAACTTCCCGTTACAGGAAAATAATTCCTTGGATAAAATGTATATTACAAACCACTTACTGAGAAGATCGAAAGAAACATCATTGTATCGTGTAGAAGAGTGCTCCTAGTTATTTACAATTCGTACAATCTACATAAATGGGGAGGCCTCGATGAAACGTTTTTTCTCTAAAATAATGTAATCTTCAAAATTACGCCTAACATTCGGAAAGGCCAGCCAGAACAATTTCTCATTCGAGCCACATTCTCCTCATTTTCTCGTCCGAACCACCTTCCTTCTCGTCCTTCGTTAAATATGTGTTTTTAAGTTTCTTATTCTTGAAAATGAAGGTATCTTTTAAAAATCAGGCCATGTTATGGCGTAAAATATGGATCGACTAAAGTGTTGCTTTACATCATGTTGAAATCTTCAAAGCCGTGAGAATGATGTTAAACTTTTTGTTAAGTGAAACTTAAATCTCTTGAAATAATTAGTACATTACTTATGAAAACTTAAATCTCTTGACTCCGTAACATACGAGAAATGAGGAGATTGTGGCTCGGACTAGAAATTGTTGTGGCTGGGCTTCCTCCCCTCGCTCACTGCTCTGTCCCTTTTCCGAGATTATTTTAAGCTTTTTCATCCACTATACGTCATTTTATTGAATAGTGTTGGTACGAGGTGTTTTTATCAAGAATATCTTTATTTATTGGAAAAGTTCCGTGATTAATAGCTTGTTGGAAAAGTATTGTTGTTACCGTTCGATACCATTATAAGAAAAATCTGCTGAGTAAAAAACTGGCAGTCAGAGAACCCCGTCCAACAAGTGCAAGAGCCAATCCACAGAAGACCTTTCCATTGCTGAACACTTAGTTAGTATAAGCTGTTATATATATTTTTATATAAAATACTAAAAAATTACTTTTAAATGTTTGAAACCGTCCTTTAACGTTAAACAGTCGATGCTTAGAGTTGCTTAAATTACAGGGGTTACTCTTGTCAGTACATAACGTACAGGCGAGGGAGGGAAGGCAACCTCCCCCGCACAGCTTCCAAACCTCCCCCGCACAGTCTTTTGGGAAGTACAGGGTGTCCCACGAAACATGACAATAGCAAGACGACTTGAAAGTCGTCTTTGGTATTTGAATTTATTTGTGACATTTAGTCTTCTACTTTAACATGTATGATTCTTGAAACAACTATCACATAATTCTCCTAGCCCTGGCATTTCCAAAAAGTGGTCTGCGTTTTTTGTGCTTTCAATATTACCGGAGATATAAAGAGTTTGGTTCAGATTTCAATTTTGTTAAATAAAAGCAAAATTGTCGAAATCTGAACGAAATTCTTCATATCTCGGGCAATATTGAAAGCACAAAAAAGGCAGACCACATTTTGGAAATGGCAGGACAAGGGAAATTTTGTGATTATTATCTCTAGAAATGTACTTCTAAAATTATATTGACAAATAAACGCAGCAAATTAAATCAAAAATCAAGACGACATTCAAGTCGTCCTGCATACTGTCATGTTTCGTGGGACACCCTGTATCTTCAATTTATAATTTTCAATTTCTACTTAAAACTGTACTAATTTGATTATTTAAGCAAGGTAGTCAATCTTTAGTATCCTTAACATTTGCATATTTTTTTCATTCCAGGGGGCCGAGCGCTGCTGCCTCGAATGTTTATTAATATGCTTTCCTCACCTTGTTTTGGGTTAGGTTAGGGTCAGACAATTTCTGGGCCGAGCGCTGGGCGCATCTATCCAACAAAATATTAAGACACAAAAATTTAGTTTTAATGCATTACTCAGAAAATGGAAATGATTGATGTTTCAAAAAAGAAAGGAGATCTTCACCAATCTTCACTGTCTCAACTCATCATGCTCTTCATGTCTACTCTAGGCATGTGGATTTTAGTTCACAGCGATTATATCTACTTGGATGGAACCTTTGACTCTGCTCCTTCCTTATTCGGGCAAATCTAATTCCATAAAGGTGCAATATTTACCCTGATATTGGATATATTTGTTTTCAGGGGGACCCATAACACTGTGGAGTAGGAAAGTGACATTTAATGAATCATGTATTCATATTATCATGAACTCTGCACTCAACTAAAGGAATCTGTATTCATATTATCATGAACTCTGCACTCAACTAAAGGAATCTGTATTCATATTATCATGAACTCTGCACTCAACTAAAGGAATCTGTATTCATATTATCATGAACTCTGCACTCAACTAAAGGAATCTGTATTCATATCATCATGAACTCTCTGCACTCAACTAAAAATCTTTAAGCCTAATAAATTGATCAAATTTGTGTTTAGGCTGTGCGTGCAATCTCTGTAGGTTTTGTCCTAATGCCTAACAAACTGAGAAGAACTTACAGCTTCCTATTCAACAAGATAAACGAACTGGTCCAGTTTAACCAAGTTGTCCAAAGAGAGTATACACAGATTTTATCTCTTAAACCCATACTTTTTCCAGATTTGAAAACTTGATATTTTTCTTTCCAGAGCTCCTAATACCACAATTGGAAATTTCTTCCCTGGAACATTGATCACAAGACGTCTCTTTAATTTAAGCAATGTATTCGTCGGAAGTTACTGAATCTGCAGCTGCATACAGCCTATATCTGTCAACATAATGTTCCTGGTCAAGTAGGTCTTCTCCCTTGTATATGTTAAACCAACATATGTTTGGTTTGGATACAGTGACGTCAGCCTTAGCTATTTAGAATCAAAGAAAGATGATGATGAGGATATTGAAGAAAATATACATCCCTTCTAGAATTTACCAACTACGTAGAGACAACTTGGGTAGGAAAAGTGCACGCCCTGTATGCTTTAGAATTCTGGAACAAGTAGGCTTAAGTATTAAAAGGTCTACCAGTTACCAAAAACCAGTGTGAATCCTTTAATTTTAATACCAAATAGAATGCAACCCTGTCCAAGAAACTCAAACTTTGGGAAATCCTTAACCGGTTCCAGAGACAGGAGGCATTTGCAGATACTATGCTCAGGGAGGACAGTTAGGCCACCAAAGTTCAAAAAACAGAGCAGAGCAAGAAAACCTTTCTTTCCTGTCAAGGAGATTTGAAGAAATGGTTCTATCCTATGATAACATGTCTTTGGGTATTTATATGAACAACATTGTTCGTTTTTTTAAAGATGATAAAGTGAAGATTAAATTGAATATCATATATTGTATTATTACTGTTCTCCCGGTTTAATTTTAAAAATTAATATTTTTTGATCAAAAATATATAAACTGGTTATGCATAAAACTAAGAATTGGTTTAAATAAAAACTAATTTTGATAGCAACATTTTTCGATAGTATGGTCATAGCAGCAACATTTCTTAACACAGCACAACAATGTTTAAAAAGCTAAAAAGCCTGAACACATTTTTATCAGAGACACCCTGTGGCTGTATTTAGTATTGTAATTTTATCAGAGACACCCTGTGGCTGTTTTCAGTATTGTAAACAATTCAGAAACATGTTTTTTTCAAGAAGTGAAGTAAATAACTCCAAATAGGTTGTCAAGTACAATAGATGGCAACAGAAAAATCGACCAACTGCGCACAATGTCATATGTGTCAAATGAAAAAAGAAAGACGACATGTCCTCTAATTAGTTTGTATGATTTCCAAGATTCGGTTATGATTTATGACATTAGCCTAAACACATAGATATACAAGAATATAGAACGCTCATGTCGTCTTCACCATACCGGAGGGATTTAGTTCTATTTGAAAATGGCAAACTAGCTATGGTACTAGCTACTAACATACAGTACTTCAGATTTAGTTTGTAAGAAGTATCTTTGTACTCTGTACACATTTATAGGGGTTTGTTACAAATATTGCAGACAGACTAGTTAAAAGTTGAATTTCAAAGGATTTGAACAAAGATTTGTTGCTGCATGAAGTTGCTACCGATACTTTGGAAGATTCTATATGTGTCAACATGTGGACTGTTTTGATACAACCAATGAAAATCATGGCATGATTACCATTTTAATAAATAAACTCAGTTCATTCTTTCTAAGGAGTCAATTCGTTTGAAAACCTATTTTTGTTTTGAAATTTGTATTTTAATTTCAGGATCTCTCTTCAACTTGCAATAGAGATATTTATTGGCTAGAGCAAATTGTTACTTATTTCTTTTACAATAGAGACAAAGTTCCCAACCTGTGAATATCTAGCATGAGAAAAGAACAGAAGAAAAAACAACCAAACTCCGCAAAAAATTGTCCAAATTAATTTTGTTTGCTCATCAATAAGGAGATACTTTCATTTACACATTTGAAATTTTCACTTTTAGAATCTCTTTTGGATATTTTAATTTTTAAAAGGGTCATGGAAAACAGGCAACATTTATTACTTTTAAAAATGTACCAATTCAAAATAAAAACTTTTAGAACGATTTTTAGTGACGACTTTTAGGGATAGGATTATCATGAACTC
>NW_019396850.1:42780-77278 GCF_000591075.1 Eurytemora carolleeae | reverse complement strand
AAAACGGGTAAAAATGTAATAAATATTTTAGTTTTGTTTTAAACAGATATCAAATTGTGACATATGTTTCTACATTCATTTTTTAAGGGATTTGCAAAAATATATTTTTTAATCTGTAGCTTTAATCACAAACAAGTTTGGGCTTTTTTAGATTTTTTTACACAGACCATTCCCTATGCATTAAAAAATAAAATTTGACAAAAATCCTTTAAATTACTTTTCATCAAACGTCACAAAATGTCACGATGATAGTGACAAAAATGAGAGTGATAGGACAAAAACACTTTAGAAGCCCCCCCCCACCCAGCCTGTTTTGGGTTAAAAGCTAAAATAGTTAATGGGAAAATCCTAGTTTTCAATAAACTTATTTAAATAAATTAGTAAAAAATACTCAGATTAACCCCGAGAAGTAAAACGTATTCAATGACCTTTTTAAATGACAAGTTCATGATGTACAAGGGGTTGTACAATTTTCAGCTTTACAGTCTGCATTAGTGATCTATATTCTTGTATATCTATGCCTGAACTGAAACTATTGAATTTAGAAGCATATACTCCAAAGCAGTGCTTAGGATCCAGAATCCGGATCTGTTGGATCCGCAAGATTTTGGCTTCCTGGATCCTAAATATTACCTTCACATTAAATGTTAAGAAGGTTTCAATTTTTTTTGGTTGACAAGATTATAGATTAAACATTTGGAAAAATGTACAGGCGCAGAATTACATCTTCAGGCCTTGATAAATATAAAATGTCTCGTTCTCTTTAAAGTATTAGCTAGAATAACCATCCTTTGATTGTTTGAGATTAAAAGTTATCAAATAAAATTAACATATTTGTGCCTGTAGTTAATGTTTTCAACCGAGATTTGCCGATATCTCCTAGAAAGAACAGTTACTTAGTTTTTTGGATTTTACGATGAAAACGTATGAATAATACGTTTTCAATGGACTTGGAAAAAACCATATTATTAGATCTTCATCTTAAATTGTCCTGGATATCCTAGTTCTCCTATGTGTCCTGGATATCCTAGTTCTCCTATGTACCCTGCAGCTATTGTTATCACAGATGTGTGCAAAGCTACTCTGCAATAAGCTTCTTCCATCTCTGATACCAGATACTACAAACTATTTCAAAACTATTTACAAAACAACAAAAACAACTTTAAAAGTAGATTAAAAATTCGCTATAAGAAGGAATATCATTCTTTTCAATGTGTGCCAGTGTAATGGAGCACCGGTCATTGTCGGTCGGGTTTGCCCGTTTTAAGGATAATAATGAGGATAACAATGATGATAACAATAAGGTTATCAAAAAGGATATCAATAAGGAACAATGATGATAACAATTAAGATACCAATGATGATACCAATGATGATACCAATGATGATAAAAATGATGGTAACAATGATGGTAACAAGGATGATAACCTAGCAGAGACTCTAGGAGCAGCTTGACCTGTGTGTAAGGCTAACATAGAAGAGACTCTGAGAATAGCTCTAGGAGCAGCTCAAATTGAAAGTACAGCTAACATAGCAGAGACTCTAGGAACAGCTCCGTAATAAAGGAAACAGCTAGCAATATAGTGGAAGCATCCCATATTGTATGAGCAGCTAAATTAGTGGAGACTCTGGAAGCAGCTAGTGTACGAGCTCAGATTGCAGTGTAAGAGCAGCTAAATGAGATATCGAGTTTGAGAAGCTACCTAGATAAAAACTAAACTGGAGCAGCTAAACGAGATATTAAGTTGGAGAAGCTGCCTTGAAAGATACTGAACTGGAGCAGCTAAACGAGATATCGAGTTGAAGAAGCTGCCTTGAAAGATACTGAACTGGAGCAGCTAAACGAGATAGAGTAATAGAGGAAGCTGCTCGGACAGATCCTGAATGTAGCAGTTCAATATCTGAATAAACCTGAATAAACGTATGGATGTATTTATTAAATCAACTATGAAACTGATTAATCCCTATTGATTTATACTCTGAGAGACATGGACAGAAAGGTTATTAAAGGGATTAATACAAAAACGAGAGTATGGGAATCTAGAGTGAAATGTTTGCAAAAGCCCTACAACCAATGCAGGTGCAATTAATGGACTCGAAACTCCCTAGGATTTACATGTGGCTTGTTATTGAAGAAAGTAATATTTACAAAAGTATTTTTTTGTATAAATTTTTAGTACTTAATTTTAAACATTTGACATGCTCCATTTTTTCCTATACATGAACATTTTCTCCAGATTTCTCCAAATAGAGAAGATTTGGTTGTGAATAACAATTGTAAAAAAGAATGTAGAAAAATGTTCGAAGAAAAGTTCATAAAAAGTGTGAGTAAAATTCTCCAAACTTTTGCTCCTAGTAAATCTAGAGAAAATATTAAGAAAGATAGGAGAAAAAAACGTCGAAAAAAATAGAAGAAAAAAAATAACGAAAAAAAGGCAATGGAATTTTGGGGTTTAAATTCTCATACATTTTATGCCTAGTAACTTTTGGGAATTTATTCTCCAATTGGGGAGACGTTTGGGGAAATTCAGTAGAGTAAATGGAGGAATTGTTAAAAGTATGGAACTGCACATAGCGAATTGGTTCCAAAAACAATTGACAGATTTTCGTGAATGCGCCGTTCAAAAGTTTCGATTATTTCACGAGAAAGTGATAAAATTCTTCAGAATTTCTCGAGAATTTTCCCAAAATTGTTTCTTGGATATTGTATTGATATAAACGTCGACAACTGTACCTAAATAGCATTTACCCCAAGATTACAGGGCAGATACAAGAAAAACTTTTTCATCAGATAAATTTAATATACAGGATGAGTCAAAAAAAAAGTGTGATTAGCGGCGTCTGGTGCAAAGTTGTACCTTTTGTTTGTGCAACTCTCCTGTATATATTTTGGAATTTTTTTGGCCCAAAAAATCCACGAATCTTTTTTCTCTTAAATCAAAAGTTCATAAAAGCAGAAATGTGTAAATAAATTATTTCTATCCGACTTAAAATTTTAAAAATACTAAATCACAGAATCACAGAAAATTTGAACAATTTTATCAAGAGAATTTGTAATTTTCAGTTCTGGTCTAATTTTTATAGAAAAGTTGTTTTTCATTGGCTCTTCAGGTTTCAACTGAACAGCGTATATTTGTAACTTTTGAATATACTAAGAAGAAAAGGAACTAGAGGATTTAAAGAACTTTTCACCTCACTATCAATCAACAACCAGTACCGTGTAGGAAGGTTTCGAGGGAATTGTCTCTTATCAGAGTTGTCGGGTAAGAAAGAGGATTTTTTAAGGCTGCCCTGCTTACCAAATATAAATTATACGTTTTTTTGATCACATTAAGAAATATTTTACGAAAAACCGATCCCATTTTTATGAAAAATTTACGGATAAAATTACGTAAAGTCTACCAATTATTTTGTTCGTGAAATTTGCGTATTTTTTCGTACACTTTCGTACTATTAAATGAAAACCAAAAACTTCCCAAATTTTCACGAAATATAAGAAAATATTTACGTATTATACCAATGTATTTTCTTAGAAAATATTTCTTCAACTTTAAATTTTAAAAAGGTTTCAAATTTTCTTTGGTCGACTTAAATTAATTTACTTAAACTTAATTCTTAGAATCTTGGTATGTGAAGCAGGGGTTGTTTACAATATACTCGGCACTTTCTCTCCACTTATACTCGTGCATTTTTCTCGACTTGGTTTCCATTGATATAATATGAAAACCAGAAAAATCTTAACCTTAAATTTAAGTCATATTTTATTACAAAACTTTTCTATAATCCAAAATTCTTTTATCACAATAATTGATGTGTGATGTCAAAAACTAGAATTTGAGCAACTTCTTGAGTCCAGAATAAAATAATGAAATTGAAACGGTAACAATCTTCAAATGATCAAATCTATTAAAAAAACGTGTGCAAGATATCGTACAACTTTGTGTTAATATTTATAAGATAATACAATAAAGAATTAAAGCATATAGAACAGTCTTTCATATTTATACATTTGGCACGGACACGCCTTCTTACAACAATCTGGGAGATCTTCGGGGCGTTCCCTGGTCTCCCAGTTCCGCCCTATATGGTCGGTAGGCTGAATATGGTGTCTTGTATGGAGTGTGACGTGGCGTAGTTCTCTCAGAATTCGCCCTTCGTACACGTTCAGCTTTAGGAGTGAGGTTAGGAGGACAGGCGGGGCTCATGAGGAGGTCGGATTTAAGGCTATGTGTCCTTGAGACGAGGATGTTTTGGTAAGTATTCTCAGCCTCCGCTACAGGTTTCCTCATTTCCTTCTTACTGGTTGTCGTCTGGTCAGAGTTTGATCTAGAACAAAAAGATATTTAAATATTATGCATTTCTGTTTCGTAGTTAAACGATTAAACCAGTTATTTGTTGTATCTCACTAATCCCAAGGAAGGTGTATGAAATATCAAAATTTGATAAAAGTCTAAAATCTCGGGGAAAAAAATTAACTTCCCATTTCAAAATCAGTGCTAATTAAATCTTGATTCTTTTCCTGGAAAAATGATTCTTAATGTTGATTAAAACTAAGAACTAAAATTCTTCATATTTCCATCCCTGTGTAGTTTAGATATTTTACCAATATACTAATATACAGTTTTTGAAATATTTTAAGAGTTAAGAACTTTATGTTTCAAAATATGTTAAAATATTCTCAAAAGATCGAATTAAGAGATAGTCAACATAGATTAATAACAAAAAACGGGTAAGTTCTTCCATCCTTTTTTTACTTTTTACCCAAATATTTGCTTATTCTCTCTTAAAAACCATTTCCCCAATTCTGGAATATTTTCAAGAAAATTCAATGAATATTTATTATTTAAGAACCCCTCAAATTCGTTTATAACCTATTTAATCAAAATCTAAAAGTTATAAATTAAAATACCGTTTAACGTTAGCATGAATGTTTTGACATTCTTTGAGCGGACTTCTAACATCCTCATTGTAACCAATGGTTAAGAACCTTCTATCATCTCTCCTTCTTCCCCGGCCACCTTCGCTACCCTTTCTTGACGGAGCGGTATTAGATGACGTCCGACGAACAGAAGCAGCTTTCTGTCCACTCTTTGCATCCGATTTCTTACGCTCTAGTGTTCTAACAGTTGGACTTCGTTTAAGTCGGGGTGGCGCTAGTGGACTTTTATCCCGTTTCTTAGCTAGGGTAGATATAGTCGGAGCAGTGTAATGTCCGCTTGGTCTAGACCCGGCAGAAGTCTTTATTCCAGTTAGGGTCTGTCGACGGTGTACCGGGGGTGGAGGACAGGAGGGGCTAGCCGACACACCCATTCTGGCGGATATCCGACGTGAGCCGGGGGTAGCCCCTCGGCGGACTGGGGTGGATCCGGGAGGACCAGAAAATTTTGTTACGGAGTTCAGAACTCGACCGCGATGCTCGGTTCGGATCTTTACAATAGAAGAGCGTCCACACTGGGGGAGGTTAGCTTGTTGTACATTCTTGAAGAACTCTGACCCATCAACCCATATCTCCTCAGAGGAAGGTGGAGAAGCAAACATGTTTTCCTCTGGCTGTGACGCAGCATCAGTTTTTAGACTTGTAGTTGGGATGATATCTTCAGAGGGTTTGGACTGATTATCAACCATCAGGACAACATCTTCATAAATAGTATTTCCATTTTCAGGAATACTTTGGGTTCTTGTCCGTGGAGCGTCAAAATACCCCTTGGGAGCTCCAATTCGCCGCTGTGCTTCCATTTCCATTTTCTTGATTAGATCCTTGACACTGGAGTTTCTTCGTCGCAAGCTGGCCCTGGTGGCAGTATCCCGACTCAGGTTTTCATAAATTGGCTCCACTATCGGTTTAGATCGGAATTCAAAAGCGGAAGATTGTCGGCGCATTGAATCGGTCTTGTTGCGTATTGTCTCCGTGTTAGCAGAAGGTTTGGTGAACTCAAAAGAATGGGATTGTCGTCTAAGTTGGCTACGTGTTAAAGAACTCTCTTGCTTCATAAAATCTGCCGGTATTGAAGAAATGTCGGAGTTAAAAGATACATTTTCCATTTGTGATGAAAGCTCTTGCACATCCTCACGAGAGGACTGTCGAAATGTTCCATCCAGAGTATCATCCGAACCAAACACATTGTCCTCCGACACATTGCCAGTGCTGAAGGATTTCTCAATAATATCGTGAATATATGATCTTAAACTAGAGATAGAATCGGACTGGCTGATTGATCTGGTGACAGGGCTTTGAATTTTGGGAGCAGGGGCAATTGCACGAATAGCTCCTCTATCCTTGCTCTTAAAGCTATTCTTAATCCTAATATTACCCTGAGGGCCCACAACAGTGACTGGAGAGGGTTTCTCAAGTCCTGAGGTTGTAGTATTGGGCCGTCCTCTTAAAAGCTTCCCCTTGATGCCCGACTCATTGAGTAGGGGGGTGAGTGGAATCTTGGTGACCGGGGACTTGTTGAGTGCCCGCCTAGGACCGGGGCTTCGACCACGCTCTCTTGGGCTAACATCTTGACCAGGGCTCGGCCGACGGTTTAGTTTCTCCTCTCTCTCCTTGCTTTTTCTAAACAAAACAAAAATCATTTAAATTTTAATTTGTTTGGCTTCCAACAAAATTAAATTTGTCATTGCAAGGTCCCCGAGATAAAACTTATTGCTCTGGGAAATTTAAACAGAGAAATGACTAATTAAATAATACAATTGAAGTCAATATGACATAAGTCTTAAAATTAAATAGTTGAAGTGCAAACCTTCTAATAACTCCGATGCGACGTTGAGAAGGGGACCGGGGTTTCTTGTTTTCACTAGACCGCCGTTTCACTCTAAATAATAACAAATGGACTGTAGAAGTTTAATTCAAGTGAACCTCAGAAACTGATAATTTTTAATTGTGGTTTTATCAATGAAGTAACTTGCGAAATTATGCTGAAGAAAAAGAGGAGTAACTGTCTCAATAAAAACACGTCAATCCAGAAATTTATCAGATAAAGGTTTCAAGGTACCACTGAGATAAGGGTATGCCCCCCTCTTTAAATGGAGGGTTATTAGAAATTAGTCCCCAGAAAAATAATGACCAAAATGGTAAATAAATTGTGACCATTTTTCATTGCTTATTGTAAACAATTACATTGAAATAATAAGCAGTTTTTTGTTACTTTGATTGAAATATTTCAATTTGAAAACATAATCATTTATAGAAACAAAATCAATTAAGAAGAAAATCTAGCGAGAAATGATGATATTCAATAAAAATAAACAAATACTTTATTTTTTTCTAATAAAAAGTTTAATTCCTACAGAAACACCTGACAAGATACCTGGCCAGTTGGCGAGCAGTATCCCTGGATTCCTTGTCTAGTGTTCCACCATTAGCTTTAGCAACCTCATACCTAACAATATTAGCTTGAGCAACCTCATACCTAACAATATTAGCTTGAGCAACCTCATACCTAACAATATTAGCTTTAGCAACCTCATACCTAACAATATTAGCTTTAGCAACCTCATACCTAACAATATTAGCTTTAGCAACCTCATACCTAACAAAATTTCAGTAATTAAATGTTCCGTTAAAGATCTCTCATATATCATATTTTAAATAATCTAAAAATTATTTTAGAACCTTTCATGTTCAACACCTAAAAATTCCTAATATACAGATGAGAAAAACGTTCCCCTGATAATTAGCAGTAACCCCCCCCCCCCATCCCCTAGTGACATTTCACAATCAACTTTAAGACAGTTAGACAAAAGTCACTAAAATACTTAAATCTCGAAGAAAACGAATGTTTAAAAAATCTACCTTTCTTCAACTATCTGGAGAGCATCGACATTATTGTCAAGCCTCGCTTCTTCATCCTCATCAGCCAGCATCGAATCCTCCCTCCTTGACTCTTCTAACATACGCACTTCCTCCTGGTAGAATATTTTGTTAAATCGAGACTTTATATCTATATATTCTTTGCTTGTTTGGGTGTCTGTTTGTTTGTAAAACGTCAGAACAGCTGAACCGATCGGGCCCAAATTTTTGTGGGATTTCTCGTGACCCCAGGGAAGGTTTATGGATGACTTGCTGAAGAGCCCGGCGTTGCTATTGAAAAAAATATATTTAAAGTTTTTTAAAAAAATATTGAATTTTTTTCGATATTTTAGCCTTAAATACCGCTCGGTAACCCATGAGTGTCCACAAATTCTTTTAGCCCATTCAGTCAAGCCGTTTGGCCCCCTTTAGGCAACATATATATGAATGTCTTGTTGTAAATTTCACTAGCCGAAGGGCCCGGCGTTGCCTGTAAAACATTTTAAAAAATTAAAAAGAAAATATTTTTTAAAAACTATTTGAATTTTTTTAGCTCCTGGCCACCCCTGAGAGTCCACAAAAAAATTTCAGCCCATTTGGTCAATCCACTTAACGCATTTTATTTTATTATTTCACAATATATAAAATGATAACATAATTGAATTAGAGGATGGGCGCAGCCTAGTTCATATAAATGAAGGTGCCGAGAATCCAGGACAGAAGCCTTGACCAGTTTTGATCGTGTAGATAATACACTTCGCTTTAATGAATATCAAGTAGTTGATCTTAACGTTCCAGATCAAGCTGAAGAGAAGTGGTTGAACCTTGTCCACAATGAAGTAAAAAACGCGCCCTTTCTTTAAATCAAATTGACAGAAAAGCCATGTAATAAGAAATATATTCCAGGAGTCTTCTAAGATTAAGAGAGTAAAAATTTCGCCCGGTCAGGGATATTCACATTATTTTATTCTTATTATGGAAAGTTGATTTGAGGTGCATCATATCCCCTGTAGTGAGTGTTCAGTGAAACCGAGAATATATACAAGAGATGCATTAATTACATCGTTTATTGGACTTGACACATAAACACTATACACTATACACTATACACTATACACTATACACTATACACTATACACTATACACTATACACTATACACCATACACCATACACCATACACCATACACCATACACCATACACCATACACCATACACCATACACCATACACCATATATACACTATACAGTCCTAAACAACTAATTGCTTACTGTTCACTGTTCAGTACTCTACCTTAAGATCCTGATACTGGGCCTTAACCTCTGCGTATTCATTCTCAAACTGAAAAATAAAATGAAAAAATATCTATTATTTAATAAGTCTTAAAAAAAATTTTACCTGTGAATTAGCTTCATACTGAAGATTTGCATCGGAAAAAATTGTCCCAGACTGAACAAAATTTTGATTAAAAATATGGTTATTTTTTCTAATCAAAAGGATCTTAACCCTAAACAGGCTGGGGGGTTTTTTATTGTTTGATTTAATGCATAGGGTAGAGTACATGGCGGTAAAAAGTCCAGTCTGTGTCAAAAAAAATCTAAAATAGCCCTAAAATTTTTGGTGACAAAGCTACAGATATGTATTTTTAAAAGCCCTCAAATGAAAGTTGAAACATGTGTAACACTTTTGTTTAAAAAAGAAACAAAATATTTTTTTACATTTCTTTTAACTTTTTTTTTGGCATTTTTTCAACACATTCTAGCGCCCAAACTATAAAATTTATCGTCTAGTTTTTTTTTTCAATGAGCTGGCCTTGAAAAATTGGGCTATAAACATGCATTTCAACCTTATACCTCTTCTCCCGGGCCTTTTCTGGGAGGGAGACACCCCCCCCCCAGGCTATACATAGATTCAGACGCCCCAGCCTTTATAGGGTTGACAAGTTGTATCATACCTTTAATTGCAATGGCGTAATATGAAGATTGCTAATGCTTGCTAAGACGGGCATAGCTGTTGGTAATGTTTGCGACATCGGTGTACGCTGATGCGGCGTACAACTAAGTTTAGTATGCGTCACAAACGTCTCCTTCGGCAATTTTCCCTCAGATTTCTTCCGTTTAAATCTCTTGACCGAAAAAGACCGCGTTCTCATTTTCGGGGTAAATGTCGACTCAAATCCTCTTTTATGCGACTTCGTCGCTGGGGACAGCTCATGTTCAGGCGCTTTCCGTTTGGGTTGACCTCTTGGTGAGGGGTAGTCAGGAGTGGCGCCAAACTGTGGAAGTGGCGTGGAGTGAATCGAGCCCGTCTGACCTTTATTGGGTGTTGTGGTGGTCCGGGCCATTGCTCGAATACCTTTCCCCATAACAGAGAGAACTCGAGATAAACTTCCTGTATCATAAAGATTCAAAGTTAAACATTTTTCATCAAATTGTAAAAGTTGAAATTGGTTAAATGACAAACAAGAACTAGGGAAAACTGACTGTGACCAAGACTGCGACCAAGAATTAAAGATGACTAAGACTGTGGCCAAGAATTAAAGATAACTAAAATTGTGACCAAGAACTAAGGATAACTAAGACTGTGACCAAGAACTAAGTATAACTAGGACTGTGACCAAGAATTAAAGATAACTAGACTGTGACCAAGAACTAAGGATAACCAAGACTGTGACCAAGAACTAAGTATAACTAGGACTGTGACCAAGAATTAAAGATAACTAAGACTGTGACCAAGAACTAAAGAAAACTGACTGTGATCAAGAAAAGAGGATAACTAAGACAGTGACCAAGAATAAAGATAACTGACTGTTACCAAGAACTAAGGATAACTAAGACTGTGACCAAGAACTAAGGATAACTAAGACTATGACCAAGAACTAAGGATAACTAAGACTGTGACCAAGAACTAAGGATAACTAAGACTGTGACCAAGAACTAAGTATAACTAAGACTGTGATCAACAATTGAAGATTACTAAGTCTGTTACCATACAAGGCTTAGGATCCGGATCCGCTGGATCCGCATTATTTTTGCTCTCTGGATCCGGATCCGCAAAAGAATGCGGATCCACGGATCCGGATCCAAGCAAAATTTTTCAAAATGTGCAAAACAGCGTTATTTTCCCTTAAAAATATCCTATTTTGAATTGTTTAAAAGATTTTAAAAATATTCTCAGGGTCTCAGGTTTCTATCTTGCTAAAATCTTAACTCAGACATCCACCGTGCACCCCCAGTACCCCCTTTAATAACTAGAGAGGGGGGGGGGGGGGGGAGAAGTCTCCCTTTTCGCCATTGCAACTAAGCAAATTCAGTCTTCACAAATTAAGGTGTAAGGATGTGTAAGAGTGAGGGGGCGCACATATGCTAAAAAGATACAGATGCTAAGGAACATTTTGTGTTCCCAGTATAAAGAGACTGTTCTCTGCACTGAAGATATTCAAATCAGACCTGAAGACAGATATTCTAAAGACCCTCCTTCTACTAAAAGCTAATATGAATTAGACCTGTTTTTTCATCCAATAAAGTAAAAATAGTATAAAAAAATGTTAAAATGTTTAACATTTTTTTAGTTATGAAAAGATATTTGAACTAAATTTTTTTTTGATTAATGACCTGGATCCGGATCCGGATCCGAATCCGGATCCATTTTTTTGAAAAGCGGATCCAGGATCCGGATCCGGATCAAAATTAAATGGATCCTAAGCACTGGTTACCAAGAACTAAAGATAACCAAGACTGTGACCAAGAACTAAGAATAACTAAAGAATTAAAGAAAACTAAGAATAACTACAATGAATATTCCTGAACGACGACGAATTCTCTTTTTGCCTTTTCTTTTACTGGGTCCGCTATCCTCATCTGAATAAAAAAATTATAATACAGGGAGGCTATGGTTCCAACAGGGAGTATTCATGTTAAGATTAAGCACCTATTTAGTCCTTAACTGTTTACTAACAACCTAACTGTACTGCACTGTTCACTAACAACCCAAATGTACTGCACTGTTTACTAACAACCTAAATGTACATCACTGTTTACAAACAACCTAAATGTACATCACTGTTTACAAACAACCTAAATGTACTGCACTGTTTGCTAATACCCTAACTGTCTTGCACTGTTTACTAACAACCTAACTGTACTGCATTATTCACTAACAACCTAAATGTACTGCACTGTTTACTAATAACCTAACTGTACTGCACTGTTCACTAATAACCTAACTGTACTGCACTGATTACTAACAACCTAACTGTGCTGCACTGTTTACTATCAACCTAACTGTACTACACTATTCACTAACAATCTAAATTTACTGCACTGTTTACTAATAACCTAACTGTACTGCACTGTTCACTAACAACCTAACTATGCTGCACTGTTTACCAACAACCTAACTGTCGTGCACTGTTTACAGACAACCTAAATGTACTGCACTGTTTACTAATAACCTAACTGTACTGCACTGTTCACTAAAAACCTAACTGTCCTGCACTGTTTACTATCAACCTTACTGTACTGCACTGTTTACTATCAACCTAACTCTACTACACTGTTCACTAACAACCCAACTGTACTGCACTTTTCACTAATAACCTAACTGTCCTGCACTGATTACTAACAACCTAACTGTCCTGCACTGTTTACTACAAACCTAACTGTACTGCACTGATCACTAACAACCTAAATGTACTGCACTGTTCACTACTAACCTAACTGTCCTGCACTGTTTACTAATAACCTAACTGTACTGCACTGTTCACTAACAACCTAACTGTACTGCACTGTTTACTATCAACCTAACTGTACTGCACTGTTTACTAATAATCTAACTGTACTGCACTGTTAACTAATAACCTAACTGTACTGCACTGTTTACTAACAACCTAACTGTACTGCACTGTTCACTAACAACCTAAATGTACTGCACTGTTAACTAATACATTAACTGTACTGCACTGTTCACTAATAACCTAACTGTACTGCACTGTTCATTAATAACCTAACTGTACTGCACTGTTCACTAATAACCTAACTGTACTGCACTGTTCACTAATAACTTAACTGTACTACACGTCACTAATACCCTAACTGTACTGCACTGTTCACTAATAACCTAACTTTACTGCACTGTTCACTAACAACCTAAATGTACTGCACTGTTCACTAACAACCTAAATGTACTGCACTGTTCACTAATACCCTACCTGTACTGCACTGTTTACTAACAACCTAACTGTACTGCACTGTTTACTAACAACCTAACTGTACTGCACTGTTTACCTTTACCTAAATTATCGTCTGATGATTGAGAAACTGCTGCTAGATATCGATCGTAAACAGAACCAGTCAAAAATCCCAACTGAAAAAATGTATTTTTTGAATGAAAATAAAACCAAAAAGCAATGCTTCGGATCCTTTTAATTTAGGTGCTGATCCGGACCCGGACCCACTCTAGGATCCGGATCCCCCCCCCCTTTATGTAAAACTTTGTTGGGGATATTTTTAGATATCCGCTGAATTTGGGAAAATAATTAATGGTTGATTTCTAATTTTTATTTTTCTCTAAATTATCAACGATCACTTCCCCCTCCCCCCCTCCTCTCCCCTCCCGGGATGTAATTCTTAAAAATATCTTTACCATCGAGTCTATTATATAAACTTTGGTAATATGAAAAAAAAATAAAAGTTATTTCTTAGATTCTCCATTTTCTAAAAAAAAGTATGCTTTACTTAAAAAGTTTACCTGGTTTGAATTTGTGATGAAAGCTTCAACAATGGCGGTATGAATCTTTAATTTCTTCTCTCCATCAGCAAATCTTCTGTCTTTGTTAGCTCCAGGAGCAACATAACTATCCTGCATTATAATTTTATTTATTAGTTTTATTCTCTGCTTGCTTAAACTTATTATCCTTTATTAATTTGATTAAGATACCGAATTTACGTAATTTACGATTTTATAATACTCAATAAATATTTATGTACAGCAGTTTCTGGGTGGAATATAAACAAAACTCAGTTTTTGGGTCGAATATAAACAAAACTCAGTTTTTGGGTCGAATATAAACAAAACTCAGTTTTTGGGTCGAATATAACAAAACTCAGTTTCTGGGAGGAATATAAACAAAACTCAGTTTTTGGGTCGAATATAAACAAAACTCAGTTTTTGGGTCGAATATAAACAAAGCTCAGTTTTTGGGTCGAATATAACAAAACTCAGTTTCTGGGAGGAATATAAACAAAACTCAGTTTCTCGGTCGAATATAAACAAAACTCAGTTTCTTGGAGGAATATAAACAAAACTCAGTTTCTGGGAGGAATATAAACAAAACTCAGTTTCTGGGTCGAATATAAACAAAACTCAATTTCTGGGAGGAATATAAACAAAACTCAGTTTCTGGGAGGGATATAAACAAAACTCAGTTTTTGGGTCGAATATAAACAAAACTCAGTTTCTGGGTCGAATATAAACAAAACTCCGTTTCTGGGTGGAATATAAACAAAACTCCGTTTCTGGGTGGATTATAAACAAAACTCAGTTTCTAGGTTGAATATTAACAAAACTTAGTTTTGTTTGGTTGAGTTTATTTACATTTCTTCCAGGGACTATAGTTATTAATCGTTTTGGTTAGTTTTTTTTAACTTCATAAAAATTGTAATATTTCAAAACTGTTTTCTGTCAAGGCTGATGCTATTAAACTTAGCAATATTTCAAAACTGTTCACTGTCAAGGTTGATGCTATTAAACTTGGCAATATTTCAAAACTGTTTTCTGTCAAGGTTGATGTTATTAAACTTAGCAATATTTCAGAACTGTTTTCTGTCAAGGTTGATGCAATTAAACTTGGCAATATTTAAAAACTGTTTTCTGTCAAGGTTGCTGCTATTAAACTTAGCATTATTTCAAAACTGATTTCCAGTGCTTCTGTTGGATCCGTAAGATTTTGGCTTCTTGGATCCAGCGGATCCACGGATCCGGATCCAAGGGGTAAAATAAAAATAAATTAAAAAACGGCAAAAAAATCTTTTTCTTCGAAACCCCAAATCTGAACTTTTGAAAAAAGAGAGATTATAAAAATTTTTAGAATAAAAATAAGCGAAAAAAATAAAACCAAAAATTTGAAAAAAATTTTTTGTTAAAAAAATTCAGTGAATCTTAAAGAAATGATCTGTATCCGTACCGGATCCGGATCCGGATCCGGATTTGGATCCGGTCCCATTTTTTTCCAGTGCAGGATCCGCATCGAAATTGAATGGATCCTAAGCACTGCTGTTTTCTGTCAAGGTTGATGCTATTAAACTTGGCAATATTTCAAAACTGTTTTCTGTCAAGGTTGATGCTATTAAACTTAGCAATATTTCAAAACTGTTTTCTGTCAAGGTTGATGCTTATAAACTTGGCAATATTTCAAAACTATTTTCTGTCAAGGTTGATGCTTTTAAACTTAGCAATATTTCAAAACTGTTTTCTGTCAAGGTTGATGCTATTAAACATAGCAATATTTCAAAACTATTTTCTGTCAAGGTTGATGCTATTAAACTTGACAATATTTCAAAACTGTTTTCTGTCAAGGTTGCTGCTATTAATCTTAGCAATATTTCTATTCTCAAAGTAAAAAAGGAAAAACTGGGGATCAATTGAAATTTGTAAATTTTTTCAGAAAGTCAAAAATAAACCCAAAACTTATTGGTTATCACTCACTGCAGTATGCTTGCTTATTATTTAAACAAAGAATAAGCCACCTGTATAGGGAAAAGGCAAGGAGTAAGAACAATCGCCAGATTATTGACGGTCATCTTGTTTCTAGCACTGTTATCCGCCACCTCGGCTAGATGTCGACACAGGTAGGATAAACAGGAGAGATGCTCAATAGGAAGCAGCAGCAGGGTTAGAAGCAGACTAGATTCACTCTAAACAGGAGCTGGATAGATAAACAGGAGATGAATATATAAACAGAAGATGGATAGAGAAACAGGAGATGGATTAACAGGAGATGGATAAATAAACAGAAGATGAATAGATAAACAGGAGATAGATAAACAGGAGATGGATAGATAAAAAGGAGATGGATAGATGGACAGGAGATGGATATATATAAACAGGAGATGGATATATTAACAGGAGATGGATAGAGAAACAGGAGATAGATAAACAGGAGATGGATAGATGGTCAGGAGATGGATAGATGGACAGGAGATGGATAGATAAACAGGAGATGAATAGATGAACAGAAGATGGATAGATAAACAGGAGATGAATAGATAAACAACAGATGGATAGATGGACAGGAGATGGACAGATAAACAGGAGATGGATATAAACAGAAGATGGATAGATGGACAGGAGATGGATATATAAACAGGAGATGGATAGACAAACAGGAAATGGATAGATAAACAGGAGATGGATAGATAAACACAGATGATTAGATGGACAGGAGATGGATAGAGAAACAGGAGATAGATAGAGAAACAGGAGATGGATATATAAACAGGAGATGAATAGATGGACAGGAGATGGATAGATAAACAGAAGATGGATAGATGAACAAAAGATAGATAGATGGACAGGAGATGGATATATAAACAGGATATGAATAGACAAACAAAAGATGGATAGATGGACAGGAGACGAATATATAAACAGGAGATGGAGAGAGAAACAGAAGATGGATAGATGGACAGGCGCTGGATAGATAAACAAAAGAATCATAGACGGACAGGAGAAGAATAGATAAACAGGAGATGGATAGATAACAAGGAGATGAATAGATAAACAGGAAATGGATAGATTAACAGGAGATATACAGATAAACAGGAAATGGATAGATAAACAGGAGATATACAGATAAACAGGAGATATACAGATAAACAGGAAATGAAAAGATAAACAGGAGAAAGATTGAGAAACAGATAGAAACTTATTAACAGCATTAGCAAGAAGAGAAATAAAGTGAAGAAAGAGGACGGGGATATATAGATAGATCTAACCTTATTAAGAGCATCAGCAAGAAGAGAAATAAAGTGGAGAAAAATGAGGGGGATAGATAGATCTAACCTTATTAAGAGCATCAGCAAGAAGGGAATGAAAGTGAAGGGGGAGAAGGGGAACAGGAAGCTCTCTAAGAAATTGTTTGAGAAGATTTGTAACATCAAGAACTGAAGGAGTTGGAGACACCTCATGAAGGTCTTTCTCACTGCACTCAAGCTCTCTAAAAATTAAAGGTATTTAATGATTTTTAAAATAATCTTTTAATTTAGAATAATTAATTGAAAAAACTACCAACACAGATACATTAAGTGCTTTTAGGCCCATTCCATTTTGATGTGAATTTGGATTTAGCGAATACATTTATAAGCTGAAGAAAATTTCAAATTAGTCTAGTGTTTCAAAAGAATTAGAGTAACTGTAAGGCGTAATTTAAGTGACCCTCCATTCAAAGAAAGCAATGTCTGGTTCACAACGATACCCTTGTGTGATCAAGTGTGAAGTAGATATTCTAATTTCAGTTCTTATATTTGGTTTCTCTGTGACTAGATATTCTAATTTCAGTTCTTATATTTGGTTTCTCTGTGAACTAGATATTCTTATTTCAGTTCTTATATTTGGTTTCTCTGTGAAGTAGATATTCTTATTTCAGTTCTTACATTTGGTTTCTCTGTGAAGTAGATATTCTTATTTTAGTTCTTATATTTGGTTTCTCTGTGAAGTAGATATTCTTATTTCAGTTCTTATATTTGGTTTCTCTGTGAGAAGGACTAGCACAATGATCAGATTAAGGTCATACCTTGGAAACACATAAAATAAGACCTAGGAATGAGTTATTCACTGTTGGAATCGTCACAATTCAGAACAATGACTAATTGTGCAGATATATTTTGCAAGAAGAAGTTTTATAATGCAAACCTATTGAGACGGTTCCAACAGTTTATCATACATGTCTGGGTGATTTTTTTAAATACCTAAAATGTTTCCAGGGGNTTAAGGGTAGCGTTGTAAATCAGACATTGCCATCAAATTACACATACAGCTCCATTAAGGCTGCATTTAAAAAATTCTCATTGCTATTTCTCTAACCTACGAATGGTTTTTTGTCTTGCATTTGAACCAGCGAGCCTGTAAATTCCTTCAGTATTCAAGTTTTCCTAAAATAACAATAAAAAATAAAAATTGCTCTGTTCTAGATTATCGTTTTTTCAATAATAATTTTTAAGAAAAATAACGTTTTTAGAATTTGACGGAAATGGTGTAGGGTGGCCGGTGGAGGGGATCTCCCCAAAACTTGTTAAATTTTTAAACTTTAAGAAGCATAAAAAATAACAATTTTTGGGGGAGGGGGGGGGGGGAGGTGTATCCGGGCCGGGGTCCCCTGCATTAAGCTAAAAACAGAACCTGGATGAATCCGCAGGCTGAAACCAAGAACTTGGGAACCAAAACATCTGTATGTGGATCCAAGCTAACCAATAACTTGGACAACTCAGTTAATCTTTTCCCAAATATACGACCTACACAACAATCAATTAATCAATCGAATATATCATTAACAGATCACTTCAAAAATCTACCAATAACATATCCAATCATCTTATGAAAAAAAACAATCAACTGGTTAATATTCGATCAGTGATCAAATACCCAACAAACTGATCAAATATTCAATATGATTCAACTGATCAAATTATAATATCCAATATGAATCAACTGATTAAATATACGATCAACAGATCGAATACCCTATGAACTGATCAAATATCCGATTGATCATCTGTGGAAATATCCAGTCAACTGTTGGAATAAATCAAATCAAATACTTTATCATCTGATCAAATACCCTATTAACTGATCAATTATCCGATAAACTTGTCAAATATCCAACCCACTGGATCAATTATGCGATAAACTGATCAATTATCCGATCAACTCGTCAAATATATAATCAACTTGTCAAATATATAATCAACTTATCAAATATCTAATCAACTTGTCAAATATCTAATCAACTTGTCAAATATCTTATCAACTTGTTAAATATCTGATCAACTTATCAAATATCTAATCAACTTTTAAAATATCTAATCAACTTTTAAGATATCTTGTCCAATATCTAATCAAATGATTAATTAAGCAATCAACTTATCAAATATCTAATCAACTTGTCAAATATCTAATCAACTTGTCAAATATCTAATCAACTTATCAAATATCTAATCAACTTGTCAAATATCTAATCAACTTATCAAATATCTAATCAACTTGTCAAATATCTAATCAACTTGTCAAATATCTAATCAACTTATCAAATATCTAATCAACTTATCAAATATATAATAAACTTCTAAAATAACTAATCAACTTTTAAAATACCTTGTCCAATATCTAATCAACTGATTAAATAAGCAATCAACTTATCAAATATCTAATCAACTTGTCAAATATCTAATCAACTTGTCAAATATCTAATCAACTTGTCAAATATCTAATCAACTGATTAAATAAGCAATCAACTTATGAAATATCTAATATTCAAATAACAAATAATCCGATCAACTTTTTAATCCACTGATCAGTTATCCAATCAACTGATAAATAATCCAGTAAACTTTTCGATCAACAATCCTAAAGAGATCAATTTTAAAGTCATTAAATCATTTGATCCCCTGGAAATCAATTTCAAGCATAAATAATTACAATTTAACAATAGAAAATTATATTAAAGATCACGAATAAATTAACATTGAAATGGTTAATTCAGTAACATGTATTAACTAACTAACCTGTGGGTGGTGCAGGGGTGGAGCCCCCTCCAGGGGTGGAAAACGGTACAAGGGACCGTTTAGGGGGCTTAGGGGTCTCAAGTTTAGGGTTAAGCCCAATATTCTTAAGTTCCTTAAACAAAAGGCGAGTTTTAATAAAGTAATTAAAACATTAATTCAAGTTTAATTAGTTCACACGCTTGTACATTGTTGTGTAATTTAATTAATGGTTGTTAAATGTAGCTAAAGCGCAGTTTTAAAATTGAGAACAGTCCCTTAGCGCGTTTTGTAAGATAAGAACAATCCCTTAAGACTTAAGTTATTCTATTAAAATCGTGATTTGGTTCTGAATAATATTTTTCTGTTTGTTTACTTACTGTTTGTTTATAACTTTAAACCGGTTTACACTAAAATCCGTTCAGTATCCTTTGTCATCTGGTTGCAATACCATGTTAGAGAGATTTTTTACACATAATGTTAAACTAATTAAATTTTACAGATTAATAATTTAGAATTCTCTCCTTTTTTAGTTGGATTTAGTTAGTGTTATCGGCGGATCTGAAGTAGAATATTATACTGAAAGGAGTTATTTAACCAGTGTAATCTTTGTATTCTGGTTAGTCCAGTTTAAGCAGTAAGATACTTTGTTAACCAATTAATTACAATGGCGTCGTTTTTTGATCTTTTCCGAAACTTTTAATTAGGAAATATTTTCTAACATTTTCATTTTGGAGTCATATTATTATTAAACTAAAATCTTATTTGAGCAGTACATCTTATCAATATATATTTCATCTTTTTTTCTTGCACTATATATTTTTAATTTAGCAAGCATTTTGTTGTACAGCAAAAGTCATTAAAGCAGTCATTGCTCTCATCAAGGCAAACTTATTGCTGAACAGTGAACACCCTTGCTCTACTCAAGGATAAACTTTTTGTTCTCTGCTAGTAATGTATTTAGTGCACTTAGTGCTCAGTTTGGACTAGTTCCTCTAAACCTACTTTACAGGCAGCTCTTCTTCACATATCTGTTGTAGAAGCAGCTGAAGAGCAAGATAATCTTGAGACAGGAGATGCTGCTCTTTACAGTTGCAAGTCCAACAAAGGAAGCAGCTGGGAATGCAGCCATAGTAGCAGAGACTCCGTGAGCAGCTCCGGTAGAAAAAGATGCAGCTTCGAAAATAGTAGAAGCACCTCAGATTGTAGGAGCAGCTGAAGTAGCGGAGACTCCAGGAGATTACAATGAAAGCATCTTCTGAACCAGAGCAGCTGAACAAGATATTTGAGGTTGAGGAAGCTGCTCAGACAGATCTTGAACTGGAGCAGCGGAACCACGGTTTTCCCGAATACCATGGAGAGATAATAAAAACAAGAGTAACATATATAGATGTAAATAACAAATAAAACTTTGAAGCTAAATCCTATTCATTTATACTCCAAAGAGATATTTAGAGAAAGAGATTGTGATTTATAAGAACAAGAGTACGGGGTTCAGAGTGAAATATTTGTACACGCCTAACTATGGGAGAAAATGATAGAGCTCGAAATCCCTAGGATTTACATCTGGTTTAACCCATTGAACATTACACTATGCTTTTATCCACTATGTTATATCCACCATGCTAGGATGTACTATGCTGCAGTATACTATGCTTCTATTTACTGTACTCACCTTATGTACTATATTAAGTAATGGTTCCCTATCCACCAGGGCAGCAGCGTGAACAGGAACCATCTCTAGACCAACATATTTATCTAGAAAAATCGTCGTAATATATAAAGGTCAATTAAATTACACAAAATATTTTCTTTAACAAATTAAAAAAACTATTTATAAAATTTGCGAACATTAAACCCCATGAAGATATTTCAATGTCTGTCAAAAAAAGACCAGAGGATAATAATATCAATTCGTGGATTTGAGTGATGTGAGCGTACAACACCGCTGGTTTTGAGTTTGATTCGCAAATTTGTGTCAACTTAGAACATGGCGGATTGGCGGGAAATCTTCAGAATTGACCGGCAACCATCTCCTGCAGCATAGGTTGGTCTAGTGACTGTATTCTAAAACATTATTTTAATTAAATTTTGTAAAATCAATCAATAAAAACAATTGCGATTTAAGTAGTTGAATCAATACCTGGAGATTTTCATGAGCTTTCTGCTTGAATATTTCTTGAACACTGCACTGAACTTGGCTGTCGGAGCTGCAGCTAGGATAGTTGCGAGCCTCTGTATGGTGGGAAGTAGCTGAGGCAGTGTGTAGGTTGTGTAGTAAACTAGGACAGGGGTCCAGACCTCCTCCATGCTCCCAACTCCTAGAGTAACACTCAAGTGTTTACCCGGATCCGGATAAATTTTTTACAAGACGGATCCATGGAATCCGCATCAAGATGAAATGGGATCATAAGCACCACTTTTTGGCCGAAAGCTAAATTATTTTCCCTTCAGCGAATGAAATCCTTCACAAATTTACTATGTCGCGCAAACAAACCTACCAGATCTGAAAAAGAGGGTTAGGGGGGGGGGGGAATAATTCTTTCAAGAAAATGTAAACCCCAGGAAAGGTGTTTATCTTAACCTGCATCGAGTAGCCGAATGGAGAGTGCAAGGGCCGACGCTGCTATCCTACTTGGTAATTCGTGAGCTAGACTGTAGTCACACAAACTAAAAGTGAAAAAAAAGTAATTTCTTTCCGGTGGTAAAGAAATAATATTTACTATTCTAATCTAGTCTACTAAGATCTATGAACATCCACAAGGAAAAAAAGGAAAAAACAACAGAAATTAAGACAAGAAAGAACAACATACAATAATAAGTATTCAGGCAACAACAAAACAAATAAGCCAACTTTTAAACAGTTTTAATCAATCTAAGAACAGGGAGTTATGATCGGAAATATTTACAAACATATAAACAGAAATTACTTTTCTATAAAGATTACCTAAGCTCCATGATGTATTTAGCCAGAGTATGGGTAATAGTCAATACCCCTCCTGCCTTACTGGCTCTCCTAAACAATTTAGTTTCTGTAAGGGACTGTTCACGTTATTTTAAGTGACCCTCCACTTGTAGAGTGGCATAACCGATTAGCAAGAGAACCATTTAAATATTTATCAACAACAATTGGGGAGAAGATATCTATATTTATATTTCTAAAAACGTATTGAACTCTGTTAATTTCTTCAGTTCTCTCTGCATAAATGGCAAAACACTTTCAAAAACCACATTCAAAATTATCATTTTCAGAATAATAACAAGAATATTGTTTTGCTCCAACAAGGAGGGTTTAAAGGGTACCATTGTGAATCAACTATGTAAATTGTTACAAAACTACAAAAACCTTCATTAAAAATCCATATTTATGGGTCCGAAAACGTCGATTTTTTACAGACTTTTTATTAAGTTATTTTTAAAATCTTCTGTTTTAAACAGGTTTTAATGTGAATTAACTCTTAAACAAAATTGTCCTTATTATTCAAAAAATTATAATTTTATAAAATAATGTATTTTAAGAGACTTTATTAAACTTTAATTCTGACCGCTTTCAAGGATCGTAGAAAACTGAGAGTACTCATTTATTTGTTTAATTTTTCAAGTTCAGGGATTAATGCTTACTATATGCCCCCCCCCCTTCCCTCTAATTTATATTTTTTTGTGTGGGGGGGGGGGTTTATCCTGTTTTTTTTTTAGACGAGAGAGGGGGGGTAATACCCCTGAATAGGTGTTAGAGATAATCTTATCAAACCGTCATTCGAATTCAATATCTCCGCGACACTAGTAATTTCAAGATTAGCCGCCTGACAGGAAATTGGCCAATTATTCCCCCTACGTATATTTTATATAAAGTTTACACAATACAATTCAATTTAAAATAACTTAATTCCTGGGAAAATAAACCAACCAGAAAAACTCAATTCCTTTAATTTTTAAATAAAAAACCAACAAAATTGCAAATTTTTAGTGAAAACTGGCGGATTTTGTTCCGGAACTCACTGTATTTGCAACATTTTAACGTCCTAGATAGTAGATACACATCCGGATAAATGCCAATCATAAGAACGCCGCCCTCGGCTTCATCATTGAATCCCTTGGGTTTTAAATTTCGATCAATTCTAATTTTTCTGAGAGTATCTGACATTCCTCGATAAAGAGCTGGATTTAAATAGACTTAATAAATAACTAAGCTATTAGATTGGATTCATTGCAAATTGTGGCCCAATTACCTATAAATCGACATGCAACATGTAAAATCAGTGCTAAGATGACCCATAACGTAACTGCCGGCTTCTAGCGCGCCGGTCAGATGCTCAAATATTTATTTATTATTGAGCAATACGTTTTATGCCTCCCCCCCCCCTTAATCTACCTCAGAAAGTGAATAGGAAGAGGCCTGCCCAGGTTGAACTTGATCCCTTCCAGAATCTTCAACTCCATCTTGATAATGTCCGAAACAGTGTACGCCTTGTCAGTTATGTACACAAAGTCCTTAATCTAAAACAACACAATTCAAAAGGTGTTCAGCAAAATATTAGATTTTTTTTAAAGAATATCCCTTGACATTTACTACAGCAAATGAAAAACGGAGCGCTACTCCGTGAATAGTTTACTAAGGTTTGATTTCCATTGGTATGTTAACTAATATATTTTAAGAAAATAGTGCCCAGTGAAAAGATCCGGGGGAAGTATTATTGTAGTTAGGGTATAATTAAAGATATTATCTATCTCTGTGTTACAGAGAACAGGATGGGGGGGGGGCGCATTAGAAGACTAATCTTATCAAATGAGAAAGTATGACGAAGATAAATAAATAATATAAAAAAGATTCGTCTTTCAAAGCCTAATTCAACGCAGCAAACTGTTCGTAAAAATATTAAGAACATACGATCTAAGAGCTCCAGCTTGGCTATTTTTCATTATTTTTATAATGGTTTTTTCAGTTATATATGGCTAGGAAAGACGGATTTTGTACTTGCCCAATTCGACATATTTTGAAAAGAAGAAACAAAACACTCGTACTGGCGTTTTTTTTTATCACAAAAGGCCATTTACGATGGTCAATTTTGAATTTAGCGAAAAATGCCTTTTGTAAATGTTTCTGAGAATTAAAAAATGCATTAGTAAATTAACTACTTGAAATTGATTCCTCTAAAAGAGAGAAATCTTAAACCCTTCAGCCACATGTCTCACAATTAGCTGGCATCAATTGTCAATATTTTCTGTTGCAAAAAAGGAAACTAAGAAATGCTGAACCGTCAAGTTGTTGGAAACTCAAAACCAACATTATTTTGTTAAAAAAAGTTAAAAAGTCAACAGCAAACTTTTAAATCAGTTCATTGTGCTATTTTTCTTAAATTCAATGAACCAAAAGTGTTTTCAGATTTCACAAAAAGCCTTTTACCAAGCTCATAGATTATGAAACAATCTTTAACCATTCGAAACCATAAACATTAACACAGGGGTGTATATTTTTCTGTTTGCTCCCCTCCCCCCCGGTAGAGGGGCAGAAATATGAGCTTTCATTGCGTACGGGGGAAAAAATGGAAAAAAAGGCAAGGGGAAGGGGAAAAGGAAAAATGGACGGGGAAAGGGCAGAGAAAAAGGGGAAGAGGGAAGGGAAAAGAGAAGGGGAAAATTGAAGGGAAAACTGGGAAGAGGGAAGGGAAAAAACCACAATTTTTGTTTAAAACAGTCTCAAAAATGCTTTTAAAAAAACTCAGGGGAACCTTGAAGTTGGTTTCTCTGTGANCCCTTTCCCCCTGCATCAAACTTCTTCGAGGTATGCTTGGGCTTTGAAAAACCTGTAAAATATCCCTGTTTTTAAGTTATAGATTTGGGAAAAAAATATGATTTGAAAGGGTGGGGGGTCAAAAATAAGAGTCTCACAACTAATTAACACCCCTGCAATAACAAATACTTGTGGTACATCAGATTCTAAAGCTATGATGACTAAACTACATTTTTCAAACACCGTCGGCAAAAAAATTGTTTTTTTGTTATCACTCAAAGAAAAGCATAACCTTTCAATCTGTTATGCAACATTATCCACTCCTAAATGATTTAAGGCCTCTAAACAATATACAAGTAGTAAATTATTAGGGGGCACTTTTGAGTCACACTATATAAATTGAATAACAGTGTTCTAACCTCAGGAGGGAATTGTTCCTTGTATTTAGAAGCAATCAGCATAGCACCCACACCAACCAGCTGCAGGGTAGTTCGATTTATCGACGCTAGATGGTTCTGCAGGAATCTAGAAAACACCGACTATTCAATTTTTTAATCCGGCTTTCTTTAAAAATCATCGAAAAAGATGTTTCAGTTTTATCCTTCATAATGAAAAAGTAAATGGAAATGAAACCCAAAACCCAGAACCAACTAGAAATTAATTTTAATTAAAGAGGCCCCTAAATGGTGCGACCCAGTCCTATGAAGTTCTTATTTGACCCCCCCCCCCACCTCTCCTCCTGATATTGGACAAACTCTTTTTAGATGAGAGGGGGGGGGGTCCACGAAACAGACAATACTTTTAACAATATAAAATGTAATCCTATAGAACTGTACAATATGAAGGATTACATTTTAAAATTTCATCACAGAATCAATGCGATAGTCATTTCCTATGTAAAAAAAAAACAATTCATAGAACAATTTCTTTTTGAATTTCAGTGCCCCTTAGCTACCGAAGACGACCTCCAATTAAAAACTGTCATAAAAGAATTTGTTCTTAAAATTGTTCATACATAAGAAGTGACTATCGCCGTAATCATTGGAAGCATTTTGCGTGTGTACTGAGAAATCATAGATCTCAGAAAAAGACATAAAGGTCAAAACTTGCAGTTTTAGTTAGCTAACGAAGACGACCACCACTCAAAAAGTGTTGTAAAAAATTGTTCTTAGTTTGGTTCTTTACATAAGAACTGACTATCGCCATACTTGTTTTAATTTTGGAAATTTACTTCTGTACAAAGTGCAAATGACTAAGATATGTTTTGAAATAATTTAAGCCGAGTTGCTTTAAATTCCTAGTACCTTCAAAATTCCTTCAAAAGTTTATTTTTTATAAAAACAGGATACAATTACACAAATTACCCCCCGCCCCCTCCCCGCTCAATATACCTGTCAAGAATTGCTACTGTTGTGTACAGTGTCTCTGGGAGTAGTCTGAACTGTAAATGTACTCCTACAATCCAATCTACAATCACTCCTCTCATCTTTGGCAGAATGACCTAGACAAAAAACTTATTAGATAAGTCGACCACCCCTCCTACTCCTACGATTGACCAACTTAATAAATACCCCCTCCTCCTTCATAACCATACCACCTTTCTTAATTTACATTCAACCGACCTACTAGGAACCTTAACCTTACTCCCCTCCATAATCTACTCAACCGACCTACCCGGAACCTTAACCTTACTCCCCTCCATAATCTACTCAACCGACCTACCTCTCCTGTAACTTACCGTTTGTCCCGCCAGATATTCCTGCTTAACTGACTGTTCCTTCTCCATGAACCTGAGATACTTGTAGATATCCTGAATATAGTCCACAACAAGCTGGGGATCTCCAATATCATCCTGAAAATCCGCGAAATTACATTTCCAACGAAAATAGTTTATTTTGATTAATTATAGAACATCTAGAGTCTAGACGTTGTTGAAAGGGTTTGAACAAAAGTGATGATTAGTCTAATTTCAAGACAAAAAATGCGATTAAAAAAAATGATGGGAACTGTTAAATTAGTGATAATCTAATTTAAGAGTTGTGTGTCCAAAATCAGAACAGTTCATTTATTAATATCAAATAAAGATTAAAAATCAACTGACCATGTCGATGTCCTCAATCTCTGGAACAGCGATGTTTATTCCGGAGACGTCCATCTCCAAATCCTCGTCTTTCACAACATCCATCTCCTGCTCTTCCTTCTTCTCTTCAACCTGATGAAAAATATATAGATATTTAATATATTTTCTTAAAAATCAACCCCTCGCAGCCCAGTTTCTTGAACATGTTTTATTTCCACAGATGCTAGGTATATTTTAGCGAAGCACAAAACAAACGTCGCTGAATTGGGAAAATTTATGAATTTCGAAAAATGTGAACTTTTGACTTAACGTTATTTGCGGCTTTTGAATTTATACGCAATAAAGAGAAGGAAGGAAAATAAATTTAAATCTTTTAAGTTCATGACATATAAACATATATATATGTAAGATCATGACATATAAANCTAAGATTATGACATACAAACGACAATATCTTTTTAATTTTCAACTCACTTAGATAAAAGAGGTTTTAAGGGTACCATTGTGAATTAGGAATGAAAATCTGTAATAGGTGGGTCAATTGAAATTCTGGCAATTTTAATATTTATATACATATATATTTTAAAATATTTAATATAAATTTATATATAGTCAAATAATTACCCCACTCTTTTTAAATATATTAATATATTGAATGGCAAAACTTGTTTCATTCAACTTCTTCCAGAAATTCATTAAATAGTTTTAGATACAAGCATTATTTGAGTACAAGTGTACTATTTGCTGTTACTCGAGAGCAACTTAGATATATAAAGTTTTTACCATTTTATCATTCTGAGCCTGTCTAAGCATAGGTTTTCCTGTTTGAAGGTCCTTGGAGGGCTGATCAGTAGCAATGCTTGCATTACAAGTCTAAACCAAACTCAAAATTTTGCAAATGTAAAATTATTAAGGATTGATACACGTTAGTTTCATTTCCTTGTCATACATCANGGACACCCATTTACCTCTTTCAATTTCTCTTGTAATTCCAATATGGCTTCTTACAAATATCGAATAAAATAAAAATTCATAAATTTTAAAATTAACATAGAGTTTTCCTTGTTTCTGATATCTCCTAGAACGCCCCTTGTCCCCCTGGTTGCAGGTTGAATAAACTGTTTGCCAACTATCTGTTGTTTGTTCTCCATCATATTATCCAGGTTGGAGACGGTCAACGCACGGGCTCTGCTAGTTGCCATTTTTATTACTAAAAAAGAGAAGTGAATGTAAAAATCGAATTCCTTAAAATGACAGCACGGTACAATGAAGAATCAGATGGCGTTAATTAACATGACTTACACCCTCTATCAATAGGGGAATGTGATGGTACTTTTATCTAGGAGAATTCATGAATAAACTTGGCCTTTTGGGCCCCCCCCCCATAAATAAATATATCGAATATAGTTTAATTGTATAATGCAAAACTTAAGCCTTTTGGGTCTGTCATGGACAACGATTTTTGGACGGCCCTCTCCCCCTTCCCTCCTATCAATTTTGTACACGACCACTTATTTTCATCAAACTTATTTTTATTATTTTAGGGTTAGGTTAGGTTCTGGGCCGACAGGCTAGGGGGCCGAGCGCTGAGTCAAGGACAGGCTAAGGGGACGAGCGCCGCGGCCACGTGACCAATTTCTTAGACATTCTACCATAGGTAGAACAATAGTGACACTATGGTTACGCTTTACCAGAGCAGTGTAGATAGATAGATACGACCTATAGTTGTACCTATGGTAACATGAATAAGAAATTGGCCATATATCCGTGTCAAATAACGTTCTCTCGGAAATTACCTGCCTTTTCACTTTAATTATCTTGAAACGATGGAACTTAGTTTAATCTGAAATAAACTGAACAATAATTAGTTAAAAATAATTTCGTATCGATATTATAAATGACCTATCTATTATTAGTTAACGTGAAAACTTATAAGGTTTCAAATTAAACGAATTAACTAGCAGGAAGTATAGTCCAACGATCATATGGCCGAGTGATGCTTACGATAAAAATTTAAATATCCCTCTCTTTAGTTTTCCGCGAGGAAAGGTTTAAGCCGAGGCCTGTGATTGGTCATATATTTAATCATCTGTTAAATCTGACCAATGAGAGGCAAGGTAACAGCTTTACCGCCACTTGAAATATAGCGTCATGATTAAATGTCGTCTTTAAAAATTTGGCTCTTTTAAATAAACTGAAGAACAAGGTGGTGTATTTTTCGACCTATGCAAATCCGCTATACTCCACTTCTGACCTACGCCAAATCCGCTTTACTACAAATCCGACCTGCTAGCACGTGGTTTTAAAGCTACTATATGGACTTGTGGCAAATTATATAGCCGCAGCGCTCGGCCCAGAAATTGTCTTAACCTAACTTAACCCTCAAATAATACAAAAATAAACAGCTGGCGTAGGTCCGACATTGCAGTAGGTCGGAAAGTTATTAGGTCGGAAGTTCAGTGGGGGGGATGTTGCGTTTAAGACGATGTAACATTACCGAACAACAATCATCGGTGGATAGAGTGGATCTGATTGTTTGAACGACTGCCGTTTAAACTCTTAATATTACATTTGCTTGCATTTACCAATTCCTCAGAGCCCGAATCTTCACATCCGTCTTCCTTAAATACTCACGGTGAAACACGACGAACACGACCCTTCTCGGCGAAAACAAATAGAAAGCATATAGTAAAGATTATGTGCTGAAACCTATACTTTGGGTGATATCCATGGTGGACAAACACTATACGTGTACCGAAACATACAAAGTGCGTCTTAAATACGGCCGTTAAGCTAGGAAGATCAGGCTCATAAGGCTGGGGGGTCTGAATCTACCTAGGGGGTCCCACTAAACTTGGGAATTGAGAGACGACTTAAATATCGTCTTTGAGTTCCATTAATTGACAAATGACAGTCTATAGTGCATCACAAAAAATGTACCGTCTAATAATCAATTTCTAAAATGGGTGGATTCTCATTTGAACTACTCCCGTTTGAACTAATGTTCGTTTGAACTATTGTTCGTTTAAACTATTGTTCATTTGAACTATACTGTCATATGTCATATTCTGTAGTTCAAATCACCACAATACTTGCTCATTTGAACTATTTTTTCTACCAATTAATTCAGTTTTTAATTTTTTTATCATTATAATGTGTTAAGGACCATACAATCAAAATTATATAACATATACTGCAGAAATGTTTCAAATGAACATAAAAGTAATTCAAATGAACAAAAAATTGTTCAAATGAACATAAAAATATTTCAAATGAACATAATAATAGTTCAAATGAACATGAAAATAGTTCAAATGAACAAAAAAAAAAGTTCAAATGAACAAAAAAATAGTTCAAATGAAAAAAAAATAGTTCAAATGAGAAAAAAAAATAGTTCAAATGAAAAACTTACAACAAAATTGGTAAAATGAAAAAAGGGGTCTGTCCTAGAGAAAAAGTTCAAATGAACAAAAAAATAGTTCAAATGAAAAAAAAATAGTTCAAATGAGAAAAAAAAATAGTTCAAATGAAAAACTTACAACAAAATTGGTAAAATGAAAAAAGGGGTCTGTCCTAGAGAACAATTTTTGGCCCCCCCCCCCCTCCTATCAATTTTGGACATGACCATTTTTTTTCATCAAATTTAATAATATCCTAGATAAATTAGTGTAACAATGTGTGATTTTGTTGATCTTTTATGATCAGCGATTCAAGGATTTTTAGATCGCGGAGATCATAGCATACCTAGGGGTATCATGCCCCCCCCCCTTTCTCTATCCCTTGTACAGATCTAACGGATTTATTCGTGTTTGTATGTGAATTCTATAAATAACCCAAGCCACGCGGAAAACCCAATCTGAGGCTGGCTAAACCATCCTAATTCTTCAAGTACAGCAATTTGGATGAATCATCCAAATTGTCAGGAATAGTCCCTTTAAAACTATAAACTTTTTGGTACGAGCATGAGGCTGGTACGAGTAAGCGCAAAAAGAGCGCGCAGGAGCGGTAGACGAGCGGGGCGGCACCAAGTTTTCATCGGGCCTTGTAAGGCCTTTTTAGCTTCACTTCCATACCATTCGGCGTACTTTAAACACTTATTTTTCAGACAAAATGCAGAATGAGGGCTGTTCGACTGGAGAGCTCTCATACGGAGTTGTATAAATTCTAAAAGATTGAATTTATATAATTCTTACACCAAGCCACGCCAATAGTTCCGTTATTCCAGAGGCCCGCGTGCTGGTGGGATGGCCGGCCAGCTCCCGGGGAACTAGAGTTAAGCTCTAGTCGAGGGTGGAGTGAAATTTGGGGAAAAATGGCAGTTGAAGACCAGCTCCCTAGTTAATAGGTCCCCCTGGAGATCTCCCAGCACTCTGAACTATTCTCAATTCATGCAACTTGATTCGTATAGTATTTTCCTATAGTTTTTGTATCTTTGTAAATAATAATAAATTGTAAGAAAAACCGACTCGTCGAATATTAGATCTAATGAGTAGTTGTTTTGATTCATTTTTCCTTCATATGTAACATTAGAATAGATTGTTCATGCAGACTGTAAAGCTGAAAATTGTACAACCCCTTGAACATCCTGACAAACCAAATTTCGTTTCTAGAAAGTTACCGAAAAGTTATGTAAGGTAGCGTTACGTTATGGCTTCGTTTTCCTGATATGTAAATGCTACGTAAAACGAACCACTTTTTACGTTACTGAAACGTTTTCCAGTATCATTTCCCAGAAACGTTTTAAGAGCGTAAAAAATTCGAACTATTAACGTTTTAGTTACGTAAAACATAATTAATAAAAAACCTTTCAAATTTTGTTTAAAAATGTTCAAACACAAAAAAAAATCTGAAGAAAAAAATCTTACATAACTATATATACTTAGTACTTCCCTTAATATTCTATATAGAACACTAAATATATCTTAATAATATAGAGAAAACTAAATCCTTATCCTTAATCTGTAGAGAACATTATATACTTATCATGTCTTTGTTTTTCATATTTATGAGAACACATACATACAGTGTAATGTTATGTACTGTAGAAAAGAATAAGATTAAAAATATACAGTAAATAAAAAATCATTGATAATACTCCACTATTAAATAACATTCAGTATCATGGATAACTAGCATTTTATATTAATGGAATTGAGTCTTTGCCACAAACTCTAATTTTCTAATCACTATATCATTGGAACCAAATGTTGTAGACCTTGATATTTCCAACTATGAATTCTGTTAAATCAAATAATCTGAGTTTGAAATATCAAAGGTTTACAAGATCGGGTTCAAAAATAAACAGCAAATAAAAAAAATCACAAAATACTAATACTAAACATTCAAAACTAAACAAACAGATTAAAGTCTAAACTAAACAAACTGATTAAAGTCTGAACTAAACAAACTGAATAAAGTCTGAACTAAACAAACAGATTAAAGTCTGAACTATAACAAACTGAATAAAGTCTAAACTATAACAAACAGATTAAAGTCCTATTTTTTAATGATGTAAAAAAGATAATATTCACAGTTATTGAGGAAAAGGATAAAAATATATACAGTAAATATAAAAAAAATTCCTAAATACTAATACTAAACATATTTTAACATCATTTAAATTCAGTGATATTTGGCTAATTACTTTTGTAATTCCTGCATCCAGCTTATAATGTTGATTAGCTTGTTTAATTATTAGATATGACTTTTGTTCGATCTACCAGCTTAGCAAACAAATGACTTATATAATAAAAAACTTCGCTTTTAATCTTGTTCTTCTTCCCCTGTCTGAATGTGATTGAATATCTGAGATATAGTTGTGATTGAAGCTGCTTCGTGAATAATAACCGAGTTACTGGACACTGGGTGACACGTTGACTGACTACTGAACTGACTGACTGGTTGTGGTTATTCTGCACTCAGCAGTGCCTGCCGCCTGGTCACATGGCGGGCTGCGCCCTACCCAAACTACCTAAAAGCCGTGTGCGACGATCCCAGGACCTGTCCTATCACTATGGCAAGCCGCGCTGCCCGCGCCCTTGCCGAAAACTGACCAGTAAAAGAAACCCAGTAAATCTATCTATCTATCTACCTATCTATATAGATATAAAATCAGCTGTATTATTCAAATTTCTTTTTTTTAAATCCGTTTCGTAACTTTACGATTCAGAAACGAAGTTTAAAAACTTTTTAAAAAGATTAGAATTTACACATTTTGACGCATGAATTAATTAACATATAGGAATTACATAAGAAATTTATAATTGACAAATACAATTGTTCATTAACATATAATTTGGATTGGTATTCAGAAACGTTTCAAATACGGTTCTAAAACGTTATGTAACATTACGTTTCATGTAACGTTACAGAAACAAAACAGAAAACGAAATTTCGTAAGAAATGTAATATGGTTTGGTGGGATCATGAACTTGTCATTTGAAGAGGTCATTGAATACGTTTTAGTTCTCAGGGTCAATCTGTAGAGTATTTTTTTTACTAATTTATTTAAAGAAATTTAATAAAAGCTAGGCCTCACCCATTAACTATTTTAGCTTTTAACCCTAAACAGGCTGGCCGGCCCTATAGTTTTTTTTTGTCCTAGCACTCTCATTTTTGTCACAATTACAGTGAAGTTTTGTTACTTTTAATGAATAGTTAATCTAAAGGATTTTTCTGTCAATTTTTTTTAATGCATAGGGTAGGGTACAGGGCGGTAAAAAGTCCGGTCTGTGTAAAAAAAATCTAAAATGGCCCTTAACTTTTTTTGTGACTAAAGCTACAGATCTAAAAATTATATTTTTAAAAATTCCTTAAAAAATGGATTTAGAAACATGTGTCATAATTGGATATCTGTTTAAAAAAATTACAATTTTACCTTTTTTTGGCTTTTTTTTCAACCTTCCCTAGAGTCCAAACTATTAGAATTATCTGTCTAACTTTTTTTCAATGAGCTGGCGTTGAAAAATTGGTCTATATGATTATGCATATTAATTCTATACCTATTCTCTAAGGCCTTTTTTTAATGAGAGGGGCGTGGGACGCTCCCCCCCCCCCGCTATGCAGACCCTCCAGCCTTTATATGGTTGACTGTTGCCCTGAAAGTCGCCATTAAAAATCGTTTAAAATTTGTGTTTCTTTTTT
>NW_019396850.1:41951-42763 GCF_000591075.1 Eurytemora carolleeae | reverse complement strand
TGTTGATTGTTGACACATAGAATTCACCAAAGTATCGCTATCATCCCAAGAGATTTAATAGTTTGAAAAGTCTTCCAACTTTAATCCGAGAGGGGATTTAGGTTGAAGACGACATTACACGGAGGTCTTAAGTTAATGGTTAACAATACTTTATTAACACTTGGAATATAGTCACTGTATATGATCAAATAGCTTACATAGATAAAAAATCAATATTTTTTCAAAAAAGGGGTTTTAATGGGGGGCACAATGCTGCCAAGGGGGGCCCCCTCTACACAAACGCTAACGCCCCTGCATTTGAACTATTTTCTTAATGAATTCAAAGCCTAGGGGCATACGGGGGGGGGGGAAGGGCTGAGAACCGAAGGCCCCGTAGACGTCATCCCCCTAGAAAGAACCCCCATAAGTTTCCCCTTAAGCCCTAAGCCAAGGGGCTTACTGGGGGGGTCTGGAACCCTGTGTATGCCCCTAGGTCTAATATTAAACTTAAATTTATATTTTTATCTTATTAATTGACAATTTGTCCATTCTATGATAATTTCTCAAATTTCATTAGACCTGAATCTTTTTTCTTAATTTTTGCCCGGGGTTTTATTTAAAATCCATCTCTCCATTTCTGATTTTAAGATGTTTGACCCAGAGTAGGGTAAATTCCGACTTTTGTTTCCAATCCTTCTGTTCTAGTTCCGTTCTGTTCTTAGTCAAAGAACGGTCATCCCCTTCTGTTCTGTTCTTGGTGTTCTTAATCAAAGAATGGTTCCATCCCCCCGTTCGTTCTTAGTCAAGAAGATAAGGAGGGAGAGGGGGAGGCT
>NW_019396850.1:38187-41489 GCF_000591075.1 Eurytemora carolleeae | reverse complement strand
ACTGTAATGAGCACATTTTGAGAATGTCAAGTTGATAGTTAAGAGATCTTTCAAAGTTTCTAATCTTTTTAAAGATGTTTTCAATGTTTTATCGATTGAACTAATATCCGATTGAATTTAAGTCAGCTGTTCACAAGCCGGCTTTTAGGGCATTTAAACAAATATGAAATATGAAATATGAAATTATTATAAAACATATTTTAGGACTATTGTCATTTTGAACTTTAGTCATAATAAACATTAATAAAAAAATACTTTTGTTTAATCTATGTTTAGTTCAATGATATGACACCATGCCACACCAGAAATCAAAACCGGTTTTTCAAAAGTTAAAGAGTACATCTTATTCTTAACATGACAAGCTGATTGGTTAATTTTTTTTTGGATATCGAATGCGTTTTAAAATAATGTTGGGTTTAGTAAAACCAGGAGTTTCAGCATTAATCTGGATATCCACCATTCTAAAGTTTTCAACTCTGTTGTCTAATTTAGAAAAACTAAAAATGCGCAAATTTCTTTTGTCCTATTGTATGCAAATAATTTGCAAATTTTTTTTTCAAAACTTGTTCAATCCGATTCCTTATGTCATAGGCTTTTTAAATAGCGAAATTCGACATCAAAATCTAGCTGACAACTTAAAATGGGTCAAAACTAAGATTTAATTTGTTACATGAAAAAGTAGTCATTCAGGCAGTCAGTCCGGTTTTAGACCTAAACGGAGGGCAATGGGTACTTAGGAAAAGTCAGAAAATTTCAACAGCCTAAGACCAATACTTTATTAGTTATGTAAAAAAAACTACAGCCCCCCCCCCCCCCCCAGAAGGAATAGGGTTAAAAACATTGATAGCTTAGAATTTATTAGAAATTATTGATCATACAAAGATAAGGGTACAGTTGTGAATCGGACTTCTCGCTCTATTTATTATGTATATTGTATATATAGTCAAATTAATGAAAATTTAATGAAATCTGTTTTTTATATAACTCTTTCTTTATAAGCACCTTTTGAAAAGACCAAAGAAAGATTTGAATTACTAATTAGCAAAATAAACTTTCTTACTTGTGAAGAATATAAAAAAGAGGAGTTACAAGGTCACATTGACGTACTAGTAAATTCGACCTATTTCTTTTGTAGTTAGTTAGGAGTTACTTGATATGAAAGAATTAATGATTTTATATTTTATTTCACAATATATGAATAAATAGGATTAAATAAAAGTTCAAAGTATGTTTGGCTTAACCATGGACGGCATGGATGGGAGCAGCATGGTGGATGGGTGCGGCATGGAGAAGAGGAGCAGCATGGTGGACGGGGGCGGCATGGTGGAGAGGAGCAGCATGGTGGACGGGAGCGGCATGGTGAAGAGGAGCGGCGTGGTGAACGGGAGCAGCATGATAAGCGGGCTCAGCGATGTAAGGTTTTGCTTCTCCTTCGTATTTCACATCGGCAACAAATCCACTCTCTGAAACCAAATATTTGTGATTTTAACTGAAAATGCTCAAAAAACGTAAAAAATACGCAATGGTAAAAGTTAAAATTCAAACTAAACCATATGCATTTAATCTCCTCTGAAAATGCCTAGGCTAAAGTTGAAACTGCGCAGCGTCATGATTGAAGACAAAATATTAATCAAACTTGAAATTGCAACCCAGGAATTGGTAGAAATCAGTAATAGTTTTATATCTGAAGAGCTGAAGGGCCCATGGGAAAAAATTAGAAATTTTTTTTTGAAAAAAACAGAAAAAAAATGAAATAAAAATAAAAAATTTGAAAAATCGATTTTTTTAACCCATGAGTGTACACAACAAATGTCAGCCCAATCGGTCCAACCGTTTGGCCGGCTTTAGGCAACGTGAATGTCTTGTTTTATTATATAGATTGTGAAATGTTAAACTTACTAATTACAGCATATTGCTAATCAAAATTTGGACAGAAGTTTGCTAGACCGCAGTTCATGCATTGTTAATTAACTGTATATGGTGTATATAGTGTATATAGTGTATATAGTGTTCAGCCGTTTCGACGTTTATTAGATACAAACAGACAGACAAGCAAAGTATATATATATATATATATGCATAGATTTATGATTTTAAAATAAATTTACCTTTTAAATATCCAAATAAAAAATTAATTATCCAATAAATTACCGTGATCGGCATGATAAGTAACGATCTGTACTCTGCCGTCGGGAAGCTCAACTCTGTATTCTCCTAAAAAAGTTAGTCTTAATAGAAACTAGTTTGGGAACCCAACTTTGACTGGAAACTAAGTATTCCCTATAAAAGTTAACCGACTCAACTTAGAACTTTTAAGCCAGGCTAAGAACATTAGATGTTCTCGATTTTCCCAATCATAACTAGAGGCAAATCGGTCAAGAAGTTCATGATTAACCTTAAAAATATTCAATTTAAAAACAGAACTTTAGTTTTTAAAATAAGAAAACCTTCGACACAAAATATATTTATTTATTTGATTTATATCAAGATTTTAAAACACTTTTTAGTAATTTAGTAAATTTAGTAAATTGTTCTTTACGGTTATATTTTTAAGAATAAAAAGGTACTGATTTTATTCAACACTTCAGATATGTACTGTACGGCATTTATTCTGTCTTTTTCTTCCATTCTTGGATCCCTGGAACTGTAATGTCTTGTTATGCCTTTATCAACTAATTAAAGCTGATAATCATCCCAGACCTTTGGATCGATATATTTTAAGAGTTTTAATTCGCCATTAAAGTCTTATTCTTTGAGGGTAATCTTGTGCTTAAACATGTACAGTACAGTGCACACCACTTACCCTTGACGGTACCGTACTCGTCCTGGCTCTCAGTCTTGGCAAAATGTCGGCCATACTCGTCAGCTCCTCCGTATTCGTAAGCGAAGGGTTGGGGTACCTCCTTCTCGTGGTAGGGGGCAGGATGGTGGGGAGCAGGGTGAGCAGGGGCGTAAGGAGCGGGGGCATATGGAGCAGGGGCATAGGGAAGCTGGGCAGCGTAGGTTATGCCCAACATGGCAAGAGTGATAAAGGCCTAACAAAAAAATATAGTTTTATAACTTTAAATTTTCTGATTAGAATTTAAAATATCTCTGTAACTGTTAGAAATAAAAATCTTATTGTTAATTTATAACAGTAATTTTTTTCCACTTACTTTTAATTATAGTTGTCATCCAAGTTTTCAATATTATAAATAATTTGACCAATTAACTATTTTTAACAAATTCATAGAATTATTCTATTTAACTGATTTGTCTAATCATTGTTGGATTTTATCATTTGTAGGAGCAGCATGGTGGAT
>NW_019396850.1:0-37852 GCF_000591075.1 Eurytemora carolleeae | reverse complement strand
TGGGGCCCAAAAACCAGCATTAACACACCTCAACTGCTTTCTACTAACTAATTACGTGTTTACTTTAATTTAACGTATATAATGTCGTGATTATAATAAAATTATAATATAGCAAACTGTTTTCTGAAGTAAAACATTTTAGGTTGTTAATCCGTGGATCAAACATTAATCCCTATATATTGTTGTTCATACGGACTAAGTTATTTTCTTTTGAATATCTTGTGGTCAACAGTGCCATCATATTACAAATATTTCTTCAAAAATGAATGGATGAAAGCAAAAATAGGTTTACATATTTATAAATGCGAAAGGAAAAAAAACAGTGATGGATTTTATTATTATATTATGATATTGTTATTCATATTATATTTAAAATACAAGTTTACTACTATGTTTTAGCCACGTGTTTGCTTTTCTGTGAAATTTGAGAATAAAGAATAAAGTTTCAAAGTTCTAACTTCTCACTTCTTGGTTTACGTGGTTTTGCTAAAGCACGAATTCAAGACAACGGTTGGATGTTATTTTTACAAATATTCATGGGAATTATGAGAAATTGGTTTATAAGGGTCTTGTTGCATGTTAGGATTGTAGAGATGGGCATGTTGGAGGTTTTATATTTAAACTCTAGATATTGGTTTATAAGGGTCTTGTTGCATGTTAGGATTGTAGAGATGGGCATGTTGGAAGGCTTGATAAAGAGAGAAGAGTAGATGAAGAGATTGTAGGCGAGATCTAAATCAGAAAAATATTTAAACAAAGGGCATTTTTGGAAATCTTTCCTGAAGGGACTGCAGTCGACGTAAATAAAAATGACTGAATAAATATATATTGTTTAATTATTTTTAATTGTGGTTTCTCTATGGAAGTGATTTGCATATTTATGCTACAGAAACAATTAAAGAAAAGACGATATCCTCGATTTTCGAGCTTGAACAGTTTAATTCTGATTTCCTCCATTGTTTTTGAGAAACAAAAGTCACAATATTGAGCAACCACACTTAAAAAAAATTTAAGAGAATGAATGATAGATATCTTAAGCATTTTTGACCAGTCAAAGATGTTAAGGGTACCGTATCTCTCTATAATGAAGAATCACTTAGAGTAACGCCTAAAGTCCCTTTAAACTTACTTGTACAAGACTATATTCAGGATATTACATGTACAATCCCTTAAGAATTGCTTCTAAATTGGTATATCTAGGATAGTATGTGTACAGTTAATTTAAACTTACTTGTACAAGGGTATGTCCAGGAGATTTAGTGTACAGTAACTTTAAACTTAATTGTACAAGGGTATATCTTGGATATTTAGTGTTTAGTCCATTTAAACTTACTTGTACAATGGTATATCTAGAATAGAACAGATTGTATCCACAAATCTCTCCAGCTTTATGCTCAGGTTAGCATCAGGAAGAACCAACTCCTCCAGTAATGTCTCAACCTTGAACAAATTATAAATAATCTAGATTTGCTTTAATTGAAATCCAGACTTGTTCATGTGTTTCATTTGAGTAAAAGAAAAACAATAAAAAGCATATTTCAAGAAACTGTCAACGTAATTCCATTTGAAGGGGGGGGATGTCAGAATCACAAACTGATACTTTTAAAAGCTTTGCTTGATCATGGAATGCATCATGTATTCATTTTCTCTTTAAGAGTTGATTTTTTCAATTGTGACTGCTTCAGAAATTGTTAAGAAATTTTTAGAATGAAACACTTTTCAATATTATATTATTGATCAGATTACGGGTTAAAGGGTAGGATTCGGATTGTGAACTAGGCATGCACCTTTAAAATTTTAGGGGTCATTTGACAATCCCTGTAAAGGTTGATTTGGTGCATGGATTAACTTACATCTGCTGGCCATTCCTGCATCAAAGAATCAATGTCTGGCATGACTGAGGTGTACTGTACAGTAGGAGCAGGCTGGGTCCGGTGCAGCTCCCAGATATCTCTGATCCACTTGTCTACCTGCTTTCCCCAGGAACCGGCTTTCTCACCTCCCCAGCCCCCGCCTTCAACACGCTTTACCGTAGTAGCTTTGAAGATGTTCTGTTTTGTGACAGACCTAAAATTTTTAGCAATCCATTAGTTGATTTCTTAATTCAGTTTCTGTGTATAGAGATGTCAACGATAGTGTAACGTAACGTAAAATGTACGTTTTTGTACGTTACGTTACAATAATGTGTAACGTTTGGATATATTCTTTTTAACGTGAACGTTAAACGTTAACGTTATAGGAGCTTATACCTAATGTTAACGTTAGAGGAACATAACCCCAATGTTAGCGTTTTGTGGAAATGTAACATTATTTTTCTAATATCTACAACTTTTTTGACCATAATGTGAAGAAATGTTTTGTCTCCAAGGGTAGTTTGAAAGTCTAACGTTTGAAAAATTAATTGTGATTTGATTGAATATCGTAACGAAAAGATTTCTATTTCAAGTTCAACTTATAAAAAGTGTAACGTTGTATAACTGAAAAATGCAACGTTTTGAAACGTTTTCCCTTATAGTATAATGAAAAATTCAATGTTGCAGAAATTAGACTATGAGGGCTGAGTTTTAATTTCAAAAGTGTAACAATAATTCTGCCAATCGTCTCTAATATATCAATGTAAGAGATTCGACTGATGATTATGACAGCAAAGACTAACGGTTTTTCATTTCAAGTTTAAAGAAAATGAGTTTATGCCAAAAACTCAAATTTTCATTTAATATATCTTTGCAACCCGATGTCGTAGACCATTAATATTGAAATATACAAGGTTTAAACCGTCTGGTTGGAAAGATATAGGGATTAGTAAATTTGAAAAAAAAACTTAGTTCCTTTCTAAAGTGTAAACGAGTTTTTTGTAACATGCTATTAGTGAAAATTCAAATCTTATAAATGTATCTTGGACATTAAAGGTTTTTGATTTGCCATTGTTTGATGAAATCCACTAAAACTCTGGAAAAGGAAGACGAAATTAAGAAATTTTACATATGCATCTTCTGTTATAAAGCAAATGATTTACTAATTGCAAAAAAATCAACTTATTAAGTGGAACGGGTCTGTGAACAAACACAATTTCTGGGTTTCATGTTTATTTGACTACTTAAAATCATAACTTCAGTTGGCATGGTTCATGTTTTAGGTTGAAAAATTTAGAAATGTAGATACTTACTAAAATACAACAATATCTTATCAAATGGAAAATGCATGTTATGTTTTATTCATCAATAGATTTTTATGAAACTTTAGAATAGAAAAAAACTGATTTTTTAATCCATTTTTTTAAGGAAAAAAATGTTAAATAATTTTATTTCGCGTTGTTTGTGTTAAAAAAAACTTTAGCACTTGTCTTACTATATTTGAACTACTGTTCCACATGCAAAAGTGGTTTCAATGATAATTTCAAGTGATCCTCCATTTAAAGAGGGCCATGTTTGATTCCCAATGATAACGTACGTATACCTTTTTCTAATTGATGATTTGAAAATTAGGAGTGTTTTCCTATCTTGTAATGTATGCTGGACATTAAGGGCGATTGATTTGTGACTTTTTTTAGAACTCAGCCAGCCTCCCACCTGAGGTCGCTGCGTTTTAAATTAATAAAAATATTGTAATAAAAAAAAATTTCAAAATTTTTCATAGGGTTGCGAATTGACAATTTAATATTGGAGATATCGCCGTAAGGCCTAAAAAAATATTTAAAAAAATAAATAGGATACATCTTTTTCTTGGAAATTTCATGCTGAATTCAGATTCGAAAACCATTTTTAAATTAAAATCTAAAGAAGTGATGGCCAATCAACGGTACTAAATTCCGGTTTTTAAACTTTTTAATGTTTTTGATGAGTTTTTTTGTATAGAACATTTTTTCAAATCTTTCTTAGAAACGAACCGAATAAACACTTTTGATGGTCAGTTGTAAAAAGTGTAACAAAAAAGTTTTCACAATAACGTTTCGATAAATCGTAACGTAAGAAAAGGTGCATTTTAGTGTAACGTAAGGTCAATTCAAATATTTACCTTGCATGAAAGTGGAACGTTAAAAAATTGTGGTTATATTACATAAGCTTTAACCGTTTAACGCAACGTTGGGAAAGTTTTTTAAAACGGGAAATGCAACAGTGTAACGGAGCTTACTGTTTTTCACTAACATTTACTAAAGCTTAACGTTTTATAAGGTATTCAAGTGCAGAAAATTCATTACGTAACGTTACTCTATGCCATAAAATTTCATAATGTGCAACGTAACGTTTCTAACGTTAATACTTTTGATGAACATTAACGTAACGAAAGCTAAAATCTAGAAAAATCAAAACGTTGACATCTCTATCTGTGTAAGTTTCAATTAATCTTATTTTCTCCGGGTATTTTTTAAAGATCATACATGTATATGTCTTACAAAACTGTTTAGTGTTTATTGCTCAAAGTCTTTCTTAATATCCTTAGGAAAGATTTCGCAAGACATTTCTGTCATTAATTAATTTATCCTGAAGTCAAAACTTTTGTTTTAAGAACATGGGGATTGCAAACATTTATCTCCTTCTTATGCAAAGTTCAAAACTGGTCTTAAGGCTTGCAGGGATAAATTTTATTGAGACCTCAAGCATTTATTCTCAAATTTAAAAGTGCCGCATTGGATATCAAGATCAATTCGTTCAATAATAACATGGAAACCTTACCTGAGTTGTAGTTGGAGAATGGCAGGTTCAGATTGATTGGAAGACGGTTCATCAACCAGCTTGAGACCTATCTTATCATCAGCATTATCTGGCATTAAAACCTAAAAATCAATCTTATTTATTATTACATAGTTACCTTCCTTTTACAAGAACGGTTTATTTTGTTCACTAACAATTTGTATATTAATGGCAGGGGTTTCTGTTAATTTTTTCAAAACCTGTTGTTTGTTAACACAGTATGTTGCCCAGCCCTAAGTAAGATTGGACATAATTACATAAAAATTATTTCTTTGATTATAATATGATTTGACCTTGATAAATGGGTCTGTATCTCCAACGGAAGGAATATATTCCGGAATGAACGGAATAAATTTAGTTTCCATCTCTATATTTTGCGTGTCATACCGATCAATGTAGGAAAACAGGTTCCTGAAAATAATAATTTTAGTCCTTGCTCTTAATCCTTTATGCTTTTTTTCTTGTCTTTCTCTAGCTCTACTGTTGCTTTCTGTCTTTCCTGCCCTTCCTTCTTCCTGTCCTTCCTGTACTTTCTCTCCTTCCTCTCCTTCCTGTCCTTCCTGTTCTTCCTGTCCTTTCTGTTCTTCCTGTACTTCCTCTCCTTCCTCTCCTTCCTGTCCTTTCTGTCCTTTCTGTTCTTCCTGTCCTTCCTGTCCTTCCTTTCCTTCCTGTCCTTCCTCTCCTTCCTGTCCTTCCTGTCCTTCCTTCTTCCTGTCCTTCCTTNCTAATATAATAATATTAGATAAATGGATCTGTTTTTATACATGTAATATATAACTTATGCAATCCAAACTAATATAATAATATTAGATAAATGGATCTGTTTTTATACATGCAATATATAACTTATGCAATCCAAACTAATATAATAATATTAGATAAATGGATCTGTTTTTATACATGCAATCTGATTGAAAATTGGTTTAGTCGCCTTTAATTTGTCATGTTTAGTGAAACAAGGGTTTTCTTACAAAAATGAATTGTAATTTTACCTCTTGTCTTTCTTTTCTTCTGTTGATGGGTTCCAAGACTTCTCCTCCTGAAGTTTCATATCCGCTCTCACTTCCGTTCATAATTCTTAATTCAAAATATTTTATTAAGAGACTACCGTTGTAATTTTCAAGTTACCCTCGATTTAAAAAAAAAGAGGGGCATGCCCGATTCACAATGGTACCTCTTATCTATAACATACAACAAATATTGTTTAAATTTGTCATTTACTTACTGTTCCTGAAGCAGACATTTGCGAAAATTACACTTGTCAAGAAACCACAATTGAAAATAATTAGTTTGAAAACTAAAAAATGGATATTTTAAAATTCAAAGACTTGATCAGACAACTAGCTTTCAGGGTACCGTTGTGAATGGACTTGTGTCACTCTATAATTATGGAGAGTCACTTAAACAATTATAATTCATCTCTATATACTTTGAGAATTATATGTTCAAATATCTACTAAATGAAATATCAAAGTATAATAGAGTTTCCCCTGCAGGTAGAACGTAAATTTGAGATTAAATCCATGTTGAGGAATTTATTGATTTAAAAAAATATTCTACCTGCTTAATGTGAGGCCGGCGCTATATCATACGATTACGTATAAAATTTCTATTTGTTTTATTAGAAATCTTTATGTCTTGATCAGTGCAATCACCTAACATAATATGCTAATATTACCACTTACCAGGAGCGTATCATGGATACTTAACAAGGGGGTATAATTCTTTCGGGAGGGGGGGGGGGCCCGAAAAACCCTTGGGGCCCAAAAACCAGCATTAACCCCCAGAGCACTCTAATAATTAAATATGCCCCTGAATGTGACGTATGTTCTATGTTCCCCCAATATCAATATATTTCTGTCAATTTGGAATTTACAAATTCCAAATTTCATGGACTAAGACGACGTGTTTCCCTAAAATGAGTACAAAAAAATAATTGTTTAATTTCTTGTATTAAAATTATATTTATGATTTTCCACTAAATTCCACCAACAATACACAATACTAAAAGTTAAATAATTTCGTTCCTTCAAAATGTTAAAATTATATTTTACAGCTTACTGAAGACGACATAAGACTGTGTAGAGTCTTTAAAAACATGAAAACTGCGTATAGACTAACTCCATCAACTTAACGCCCTTGTGTACTTAAAGCAGACAGAACAGAATTTTCTAGAGAAAATGAAAGCCACCCACCGACAACCGTGAATAAAAATTCACAAATTTCTGATTTAAGATGCCAATAATTAGGCATGAAAAGCTGAAAAGATTAAAGATAAATAATTCATTGCGATGTTTTTTTGTGTTTGATATTATTTATTTATATATTATATAAACATGTTAATCAGTTTAAAATGAACAAAAAAAAATAGTTTAAATGAACAAAAAAAATAGTTCAAACCAACATAAAAAAGTTCAAATAAACACTAAAATAGTTCAAATAAACAAAAAATTAGTTCAAATGAACTTAAAAATTCAAATAAATTCACGAGTCTGAATGAAGTATTATTTACAGTAACAAAACAATTTTTAGACTTTTTTTGGTTCATTGAACTATTTTTATATTCATTTGAACTAATACCCGCAGCGCTCAGCCCCCTAGTATGTCCTAGCTGCAGCACTCGGCCCCCTCGCCTGTCCTAGCCGCAGCGCTTGGCCCCTAGCCTAAGCCTAAAATTTTGCTGAAAATTAGTGGCCATGTACATAACTAATAGGAGAGGGGGTACAAAAATCGCATACTAGGACGGACCCTAATTATATTTGCTTAAATTTCAAGAATGTTTCTGTAACAGTAAATTATATACGTATCTATTTAGAGAAAGAATATGTCTGCAGCTACCCCAAGTGTTATGTGGGCTCAGCGACCCAATCTTGTTTTAATAACAATTAATGTGAGTGACTGTATCAATCCAGATATAAAGGTAAACCAACTACCACTGCAGTGTAAGAAACAAAACAATCGACATTGTTTTTACGAAAGACTGACAAATAGAAAGTTTTTAAACGTTTGTATTAAGTTTAGGCTAATTCAGTTAATCTAACTGTAATTTAACAAACCAGCTCTTATATAGTTTACATAAATATAGTCCATACTCCATAATCAATGCTGCGACAATAAAAATAAATATAAAATAATGAATTAAAGAATAAATGTTTTTTTTTTCATTTATGTCAGGCAACAGGAGAAAACATTTATATAATTTAAAACCTAAAAATATATTTATTTCAGAGATCAATATAAATATTTAAGTTGAATACCTATCAAATATAAACATGAGACTGGCTAAATGTTGTGTTCTCCTACACTACTATGGGTTCCAATTATCTTATCACAGAAATTTTTATATTCTATATTTTTAATTACAGATTAATAGGAAATTTATACAATTGTACAGTTTAAACATGAATGAGAATGTTTATTGTAATTTTTGAAAACTTATATGTTTACATACAATTATTTTTGCAGGTTGAGAAAGACAGTCTCCAGTTCCGAGGATTGGGTGGTCCTGAAAAAAAAGAGTTTGCTATCAACATGAAACTGTACCAATCAGTAAAACCGGATACAGTCAAATACGCCGTCAGGCCTCGTTGTATTGAGTTTGCATTGGAAAAGGTAGGTTTAAATATTACTTGAAGGAACTAAGGAACTGTAAACATAGTTTCAAGGGACAACCCATTTATTAGAGTGGGATACTTTCCACATTATTGATCAGATACTTTACACATTATTGATCAGATACTTTACACATTATTGATCAGATACTTTACACATTATTGATCAGATACTTTACACATTATTGATCAGATACTTTCCACATTATTGATCAGATACTTTACACATTATTGATCAGATACTTTACACATTATTGATCAGATACTTTCCACATTATTGATCAGATACTTTCCACATTATTGATCAGATACTTTACACCTTATTGATCAGATACTTTCCACATTATTGATCAGATACTTTACACATTATTGATCAGATACTTTACACATTATTGATCAGATAATAGCTTTGTTTGATTTATATTGCACGAGGTATCAATCACTTTCTCTTAGAAAGTAGATTAATTTGAAATGTGGTTTCACTGTAGAGTGTATTGTGAGTTCTACTTCTTAAACAAGATGGAGGAAATTAAACAGTTTCAAACAAGAAAAAATACGATTATTGATCAGAAAAAACTTTAAAGGATTGTTTTTACTGTTTGTATCATTTGTACCAAATAACGTTTGTACTGTTTGTACCGTTTGTACCTTTTGTACTGTTTGTACCATTTTTACCGTTTGTACCGTTTGTACAGTTTGTACCGTTTTTACCGTTTGTACCGTTTGTACCATTTTTACCTTTTGTACTGTTTGTACCGTCCCTTGGGCCATGTGAGTTACCACAGAATATTTTCTCTCGTTTTTTGAATTACAAAAAATCCGTCAAACCAATCATATTTATATTTATATCTTTATATCTATAAGGTTGAGGATGCTCCTTACTGGCCTCGTCTGCTGGAGGACAAGAACAAGCAGCACTGGCTCAAGGTCGACTTCCAAAAGTGGAAGGATGAGGATGATAGTGATGTTGAGGATCAGGTACAGTATAAATTTACTGGAATCCCTCAGGTACAGTGGTATATATTTACTAGAATCCCCCAGGTATAGGGGTATATATTTACTAGAATCCCCCAGGTACATGAGTATATATTTACTGGAATCCCCCAGGTACAGGAGTATATATTTACTGGAATCCCCCAGGTACAGGAGTATATATTTAATCCCCCAGGTATAGGGGTATATATTTACTAGAATCCCCCAGGTACATGAGTATATATTTACTGGAATCCCCCAGGTACAGGAGTATATATTTACTGGAATCCCCCAGGTACAGGAGTATATATTTACTGGAATCCCCCAGGTACACTGGTATATATTTACTAGAATCCCCCTAGGTACATGAGTATATATTTACTAGAATCCCCCAGGTACAGGGGTATATATTTACTAGAATCCCCCAGGTACAGGGGTATATGTTTACTAGAATCCCCCAGATATAGGGGTATATATTTACTAGAATCCCGCAGGTACAGGGGTATATATTTACTAGAATCCCCCAGGTACAGGGGTATATATTTACTAGAATCCCCCAGGTACACTGGTATATATTTACTGGAATCCCCCAGATACAGGGGTATATATTTACTGGAATCCCCCAGATACAGGGGTATATATTTACTAGAATCCCCCAGGTACACTGGTATATATTTACTAGAATCCCCCCGGTACAGGAGTATATATTTACTAGAATCCCCCAGGTACAGGAGTATATATTTACTTTAATCCCCCAGGTACAGGAGTATATATTTATTTAAATCCACAAGGTACAGGAGTATATATATACTAGAATCCCCCAGGTACACTGGTATATATTTACTAGAATCCCCCAGGTACAGGGGTATATATTTACTGGAATCCCCCAGGTACAGGGGTATATATTTACTAGAATCCCCCTGGTACACTGGTATATATTTACTTGAATCCCCCAGGTACAGGGGTATATATTTACTTGAATCCCTCAGGTACAGGGGGTATATATTTACTAGAATCCCCCAGGTACAGGGGGTATATATTTACTAGAATCCCCCAGGTACAGGAGTATATATTTACTAGAATCCACCAGGTACAGGGGTATATATTTACTAGAATCTCCCAGGTACAGGGGTATATATTTACTGGAATCCCCCAGATACAGGAGTATATGTTTACTGGAATCCACCAGGTAAAGGGGTATATATTTACTAGAATCCCCCAGGTACAGGGGTATATATTTACTAGAATCCCCCAGGTACAGGGGTATATATTTACTAGAATCCCCCAGGTACACTGGTATATATTTACTAGAATCCCCCAGGTACAGGGGTATATATTTACTGGAATCCCCCAGGTACAGGGGTATATATTTACTAGAATCCCCCTGGTACACTGGTATATATTTACTTGAATCCCCCAGGTACAGGGGTATATATTTACTTGAATCCCTCAGGTACAGGGGGTATATATTTACTAGAATCCCCCAGGTACAGGGGGTATATATTTACTAGAATCCCCCAGGTACAGGAGTATATATTTACTAGAATCCCCCAGGTACAGGGGTATATATTTACTAGAATCCCCCAGGTAAAGGGGTATATACTAACTAGAATCCCCCAGGTACAGGGGTATATATTTACTAGAATCCCCCAGGTAAAGGGGTATATATTTACGAATCCCCCAGGTACAGGGGTATATATTTACTAGAATCCCCCAGGTACAGGGGTATATATTTACTGGAATCTTCCAGGTACAGGGGTATATATTTACTGGAATCCCCTAGGTACAGTGGTATATATTTACTGAAACCCTCCTAACCATCTTATCAGAAGATTTGTCATCCTCTTCTATACTTCTTCTATACTTCTTCTATACTTCTTCTATACTTCTTCTATACTTCTTCTATACTCCTTCTATACTCCTTCTGTACTTCTTCTGTACTTCTTCTATACTTCTTCTATACTTCTTCTATACTTCTTCTATACTTCTTCTTTACTTCTTCTAGCTATACTTCTTCTATTCTTCTTCTATTCTTCTTCTATACTTCTTGTATACTTCTTCTATACTTCTTCTATACTTCTTCTATACTTCTTCTATACAGATAAACACGAAAAATGCCAAGATTTTTTCCATTAATAAACTATTTATTTTTCACAGGGTTAACAAGTACCACAATTAACTTAATATTTAATTACGTTAACAATCCCTTTTCCCCTGTGTTTAGGGTGGAGATTTAGAAGATATGATGAGAAATATGGGCGGTCTTGGAGGAGGAATGGGCGGTATGGGAGGAATGGACTTTGGTAAACATGATTTTTTTATTTTCTTTATTAGACACAAAACAAGCTCAAAAATATTTAAAACTTTTTTATGCGACCAGTGCAGTGCTCAGTAGATATGTTGGATCCGCAACATTTTGGTTTCCTGAATCCGGATCCGCAAAAAAAAATGTAGATCACCGGAGCCGGAGCCAAGTGGCAAAATATTAAGATACTTTGCTCTGAAATAATGTTGAATAAAGCGAGATTTTCATTTTCTAATCTATGATTAAGTATAAAAATAAGCAAAATAATTTGAAAATTTTTCTTTCGTTTAAAAAGTCGAAAATCAAATGTTCATGTTCTGGATCCGGATCAAAATGAAATAGATCCTAATTACTGAATGCAACTTCAACTTGAATGAGGTCATCATGGACGAATTGTTTAGGAGGAATGGGTGAGAAGCCGAAATTGGACGATTTGGACGATGAGGACAGCGACGATGAGGCAACTATGCCGGGATTGGAATAAACTCAGTATTCGTGGATTTCCTAGTCGTATCTTTGCGTATTTTTTCATCCCTGATTTTTGTTTAATCTCTTTCTTATCTTTATTCCCAAAACACAAAACCTGCAAAGGCATTTTTATTTGTATTTTTTTTTACAACTTATGCATTTACTAAATCTTTATTTAATTTTTGTTTCAGAAAATAAAATGAAGCGAAAGAAGCACAAATAGTCTCGGATCGACCTACATTGTCTTAAAGGGCGTGGTTTTCTGGGAGGGAGGGGCTAAACGCCTCAATTTATAATTAGAATGGAAGATTGGGAAGGTATATTATTTATTTAGATTATTGATCTATAACGGAGTTAATAGATGTGTTTTATATGTTTTAACCCTCATAATTCTAAAGGAATATTACTGTACAAAATATCTAATCAAGGATTCCCTTGCAGATCTTTCTATTCTTTTATCTTAAAGGGACTGTAAAGTTATTTCAAGCGATTTTCTATTATAATTGGCATGTTTGATTCCCAACGTATACTCTTAAAACTGCTTTGTCTGATCAAGAAGGCATGAGATATCTTCTCAGAAAGAATTGAATATTTTCAAACTTGGTTTGACTACTAAGTTACATTCACCTTTCTTCTTCAGAGACAATAGGAGAAAAAATGTCAGAATTAAAATATTTCAAAATTAAAAAAATGTTCAATCTGGAAAAACGACTATTTCTTCCTTATCAATGATCAGATAAAGGTTTCATTAAACTGTTGAAAATCTGGCATATTTTTCTTTAAATGAATTTAACCAAAGAGCTAAAAAGTGCTATCAACTGATAAAATGGCAACCTATGAACTAGGTTCTCACGTTTTCTCCAAGAAAATTGATTCTTAAACTTTATTGAAGAAAAAGAAGAAAGATTGTCGGAGACACAAGAAGACTGTCTAAAAGATGAATCAAGAACTTCCTCTGTAACAGTTGAAAAAGGAAAACCTGTCACTGCTGATAAATCTATTACGCTGGTTGTCCAAGATCATCAGATTTCCGCAGACCGGACATGCCTAGCTACAGTATCCAACTTTTTCAAGGTTAGTTTATACCGGACATGTCTATCTACAGTATCCAACTTTTTCAAGGTTAGTTTATACCGGACATGTCTATCTACAGTATCCAACTTTTTCAAGGTTAGTTTATACCGGACATGCCTAGCTACAGTATCCAACTTTTTCAAGGTTAGTTTATACCGGACATGTCTATCTACAGTATCCAAATTTGCTAAGGATAGTTTAACCTAACAGATGTCTACTCATACTGTTAGAGCTACTGCATTCAACTTTGTCAAGATTGTCTGTTTGATTATTTGAGTGATTGAGTGGTTGAGTGGTTGAGTGGTTGAGCGGTTGAGTGGTTGAGCGGTTGAGTGGTTGAGTGGTTGAGCGGTTGAGTGGTTGAGTGGTTGAGTGGTTGAGCGGTTGAGTTGTTGAGTGGTTGAGTGGTTGAGTGACTAAGTGATTGGTTAATTGATTAAGGCATTGTTTGCGCACAGATTCCGAGATTCCCTTGAACCAGTTCTTCTTCTAGACTCTTCAGGAGAAATGGGTCTAACCGCCGAGGCGGTCAAGGTAAACCAAAATTGTTTTAGAAAAAAAGATAAATATTTGTCATTCTTTCAAGCGTATTTATCTATCTTTGAATATTGAACAATGTTCTTTAAATAAATTCACCTTCAAAGCTTATTTTGTGTGTTTAATTTTTATTTCGTGAGAGAAAGAACAATGTCCAATATTTGCCCTTTATATTGTCTTCTTTTCCAAGCTTATTTTTCTATCTTTGAAAATAAAACAATGCGTTGTGGTTTCAAGTCCACCTCTAAGGTTTAAACTTGTTTAATTTTTATCACCTAATATGTAGTTTTGTTATGTGAAGACTCATGAAAAGGTCAGATTTAGAGATATTGTAAATATATACTTGTACAACATCCCCTCTTCTATCCTATGTCGTACATGTACATCAGGGTTTGCCATTAAAGGCAAATCCAGTCTTTATATTGTTGAAAAAAGTAATTAATATTATGTGCTAGCTCTAGAGATATTCATCTATCTATCTATCTATCCTATCTAATCTAGTTGTATTTTTTTATTTCAGGTCCTGGCTTTGTACTCCGAGACTAAACAGTTGAATATTTGTACAAGTACAGCAGTACAGATATTCATTGCTGCAGATGCATTAGGTATGTACTGTACAGTATTTTGCATTTTTTCGCGAAATAAATGAAGCGATGTTTCGCGAAATTGCAAAATGAGAGAATCTCGCGAAAGTGCGAAAATTTTGTGAAAACCATTAGTGTTAAAGCTTCAAAAATTAATTGCTCAAAAGAACTTGTGAAAGTTCTTAATGGTCGAGAAAGTATTTTCAAGCAAATCTATGAATTTTCTGATGTCTCCTAGTATTTCTTAAATCTATGTTCATATTTTGTGTTAATTCATCAATTGGGCTCGCGGATAAATCCCTCTTTGAAATTGAGTCTTGTATTTTCAAAATTTTGTCTTTTTTGATGAATTTTCGCAACTTTTTCGCTAAAATTTTGCATTTGTATTTAAAGATTCTTTATTTTTCGCGAAATTTTCGTTTTGTTTGCATAATTTCTATTTTTTTTCTTGAAATTCTCGCATTTTTTCGTGAGCGAAACAAATGCGAAAATAAAGCGAAATTTTTGCGAAACGATTTTTCCTTTTCTAACCCTAGTTCTGACTTCGTTTTCAGAGATCTCTCTCTGATTTTTGTGCATGCAGGCCTAATATGAGATCTAGTTTTTAAATCAAAAAATGCAAAAAATTTGGAGGGAAAAAATGCGGCAAAGGGGGAGGGAATGGTATAAGGAAAGCGGTAGGGAATGGTATAAGGAATGGGGGAGGGAATGGTATAAGGAAAGGGGGAGGGAATGGTATAAGAAATGGGGGAGGGAATGGTATAAGGAAAGGAGGAGAGAATGGTATAAGGAAAGGGGGAGGGAATGGTATAAGGAAAGGGGGAGGGAATGGTACAAGGAAAGGGGGAAATGCATTTTAGAGTCCAGACCTAAAGTTAATAAATTTTAACACCCCACATATGAACCTAACACAAAGTTTTTGAAATTTCCATAAAACGCGCGAAAAGTGAGGGAATTTATAAACTATATCATTTTAGGAAAGTGTAAAAGAGACGAGAAAGGATTTTTTTCGGCTGAAGGGTTTGGAATTTTGAATTTTTATGAGCCAGTTTTGAGCCATGTTAAGCTGGGAGCTGCCGACCATTGCAGTGTTGATCAGGATGCACTGTTCGAGTCAATTCTATCTACTTTTGGGACTGAGTCCTATTGACTATATACTTTTAGTACGCAAGAATGAAATGATGCTTTATAGGACTTAAATATGAGGTAGGTATATATCACATAGTCCTACCTGTACGGATATATGTGATATTCTCCAACGCTGCAGGACTGTGTCCAGTCTCCTCTCCAAGATGGGCGGGAAGAGGATGTGAGTGATGGAGTGGGTACAGCCTGTCATGGAATGCAGACGGGGATGGAGTGGGTACAGACTGTTGTGGAATGTAGACCGGAATGGAGTGGGTACAGACTTTTATGGAATGTAGACGGGGATGGAGTGGGTACAGTGTTATGGAATGTAGACCGGGATGGATTGGGTACAGACTGTTATGGAATGTAGACCGGGATGAAGACAAACTGACCAAAGTCAACTCAGAGGTTTGGGAAAATCTTATCTTAAACATTCAGACATTCACCTGAGGTTATAGCTTATTGTGAACATGATAAAATTTACAATACATTAACAAACAATCCACTGAGAGTAGAGTGAAGTCTGATAGGAATCACACTTTCTCAGGGAACTCCTGTAAGATATAGGAGTTAATTCTAGTATTTATTCAAACTAGATTCCAAATCAGGCCTGCATGCAACAAATCAGAGAGAAATCTCTAAAAACTAATTCAGATAACCCTCCCCTCCACCCTCTGTATGGAAATGTGGACATTCCCCTTTTAAATAAAAACATTTAAAAAAAAAATGTTTGAATTCTTTTAGCCTATGTTACCCCCAGAGGGGTTAACTCAAAATTTTTATCCAATTTGGTCCAGCCGTTTGGCCAGCTATAGCTAACAAATATATATGAGCGAAGAGCTTTATTATATAGAGAAGATATCCCTTGTGTTTAGATGTACAGTTGGTACGACATGATGCAGAACTGTTCCTAGGTCAAGTTTTTCTCCATAAGGAGAACTTCACAACATTATGGAAAATGTCCAGGTTTGTTAGAAGTTATATCGAAAATACATGATAATGAGAAGAACAGAAAATTGTAAGTATAAACCCTATAAAGGCTGGGGGGTCTGAATCTATGTATAGCCTGGGGGGGGCATTTGGCCCCCCCCCTAGAAAAAGGCCTTAGAGAATAGGTATAGGGTTGAAATGCATGCTCACAGCCCAATTTTTCATGGCCAGCTCAAAGAAGAAAAAAATGAGACCGATAACTTTTATAGTTTGGGTGCTAGGGAGGGTGGAAAAAAGGGTCAAACAAATGAAAAAATATTTTTTTTGTTTAAAACAGATATCAAAGTGTGACACATGTTTCTACATGCATTTTTCAAGGGCTTTTCTAAAATATAGTTTTTAGATCTGTAGCTTTAGTCACAACAAAGTTATGGGCTATTTTAGATTCTTTTCAGAGACCGGACTTTTTTCCGCCCTATACCCTACCCTAAAAATTAAAAAAAAAATTAACAAAAAATCCTTTTAATTACTATTCATTAAAAGTCACAAAGTTTTACGGTGGTAGTGTCAAAAATGAAAGTGCTAGAATATAAAAAACTACACGGGGGGTGCCCCCTCCCCAGCCTGTTAAGGGTTTAAGAAACAGAAAAAGATGATTTACTAAATATTCGAAATTTTAAAAAATTAACATGGAAACAAAATGTTTAAAAATGTTGAGTTAACTCAAGATAGTTTTTGTCGTCTTTTTTACTTGATAAAAGCCTTTTTTCTTTTTTTATTTTACAGAAACCCCAATTCCTTCGTTGAATTCATATCTTATTTTTGTATTTAGACAATTTTACATGAAGATTCTAGAATCCTTTCTCGACAATCTCATTCTAGAGAACTTTGGCTGGTTCAGGTATTTATTTATATTCTCTAGTTTCTACTTTTTATATTTATTTGACCTACATTTTATTAATATTTTTATTTTTATTTTTTTAATTTTTTAATTTTTATTTATTTGGTCTCTATTTTCTATTTCGCATGTTTAAGTCTTATACAAAAATATTATATTAAGATATTACTCTGATTCCTATGAGTTACTTCCGTTTTATTTTGTTAGTGTATCATGAATTTTTATTTGTCGAAAAATGGCCATAACTTTTCATTTCAAATTTGTTGTTTAGTTGTGATGAGCTGTCAAATATTGTTTATGTTGTCATTAATTGTCCTTAATTGTCAAATACTAAATTATATCCATATTTATATTAATTGTTGTTCAGTAAGAGTGGAACCGGTTCATTGTTATTGCTATTGTTAAGTATGAGTGGAACTGGTTCATTGATATTGTTAAGTATGAGTGGAACCTGTTCTCTATATCTCTATAATGTTTAGTATGAGTGGAACTGGATCTCTAAACCTCTATATTGTTTAGTATGTGTGGAACCGGTTCTCTAAATCTCTTGTTTAATATGAGTGGAACCGGTTCTGTAAATCTCCATATTGTTTAGTATGAGTGGAACCGGTTCTCTAAATCTCTGTGTTTTTTAATACAAGTGGAACCGGTTCTCTAAATCTTTGTTGTTAAGTATGAGTGGAACCGGTTCTCTAAATCTCTGTTGTTTAGTATAAGTGGAACTGGATTTCTAAATCTTTATTGCTTAATACGAGTGGAACCGGTTCTCTAAATCTATGTTGTTTTGTATGAGTGAAACCGGGTCTCTAAATCTCTATATTGTTTAGTATAAGTGGAACCTGTTCTCTAAATCTCTACCTCAAACAATGGAATCTAGATAAACTCGGTTCAGCTCTTCTTAACTCAAGATTTAGGTAATTTTTGAAAAATAGTTATATTTTTTATACTGTATTTTTTATGCCCAAAAATTAATTTCTCTAGAAGGATTTCTGATTAAAAAAGACAGGTTAGCCGGCTCGTGAAATAATATTTTGACAGTGTACATTTATTTATGTCGCGTTTTTAAACTTTTAACTTAATGGAAAAAAGTTTCATTTTAAATTTTTAAAATATTTTAACCACTGAAGAGGGAAATTTTCTAAGCCAATTATTTTTTTATCTAATTGCTCCATTGCCTGCTTTCTCTCAAGCAGAACGGACCTACTATGTAGTCCCAGAATTGCAGCTGGGGAAGCACTGTGTTTAGTTACGCATCTATTATCCTACATTGGAAGCAAGAATTGTACAATGTACATAGATTAAAACAAAACTTCATCTTCAGCTTGGTTCACTGAAAGATGAATACAAGCCATGCACAACGATACCGGTTTTTTACTCGACCAGATGTGAGGACTGGACTGCCATGGAAGATACCTCTCAATAGAGCTTTCAGGGATCACAACTCCCCATTTTGCATATGGGGTGCAGTTACGGGTAAATTCCTTAATTCCCCTAACTGGGAAACAGTATAAAATGAAGGAACACAGGGAGAAATCCCCTATACCCTTCTTCCTACAAACCTCCTTATCTCTCTCCTACCTGCTCCACAACTCGATGTTAAAAGAACTATTTGGAAAGGCCTTACAGTGTAAAAACAAGAAACAAGAAGCAAGAAGAAAAAATAAATTGAACAGAAAAAAAGTCGAAGGGAAATCTCTTGACATTAGAGATGGGTGCTTAAAGCAAGATAAACAAGAAAGAAGAAGAAAACTTTGAACAGGAAAAATTAGAAGGGGATTTGAGCTTTACATTATCTATTTTTTTTCACCGATAACGAATAAAGACAAATACACTGGATGGCAGACGTCCCATCCCCCCCTCTATGTCCTACTCGAGATAAAAAAAACTGGAAAATGTGTAAAATGCCCCCCTCACCCCTCTCACCCTCCATCAAGAAAAGCTAGGAATGCAGGAGCTGACGCGACACAGTATTATGACTGAAGCAAAATTTAAATATAAACAAGGGGGAGAGTAACCTTGCCACTCTCAATATAAAGAATATAGATACAGGGCTTCAAAAAACAGTTCTGCCTCTGCAATTCGGCTAGCTGCAGAAAACATCCAAATAATTCATTTATTTTTATTTTCAAAATTAGCCAAAGTATGATTGAAGGATGGACAAGGAATGGAAGATCAAGAAGGAAGAATGAAAAACAAGAAATATAGAAGTCTCAAAATGTTTCCATCTGATATCATATTGAAATTTAAAAATATTGTAAAATTTAATTAAAATAAATTATTAAAGTTAATTGCTCCATTGCTAGTTAAAAAAACTACTAGATTTTCTTGTGAACTCTCTTTTTCGGGGATTTATATGTTTGGATAACTAGAATTTGCAGTTTAAGAGTTGATAAGAAGTCTATCTTCTACAGTTTTACACTTGAAGATTGTTTGAACAATAAAATTGACAATTTTTTAGGCATTGTTCAGAGGAGCAAATATTTCAAGCAGTTGTAAGTTATTGCAGGTAGTTTTTAATTTTTGTTTAATCAAAACATATTCTTGATTTTTTTTAAATTTTCATAGAGGGAAAACTGCAAACACCTTATTGAATGTTAAAAACATTGTTTTTGAAATCTAGAATTTTGAAATACGACTAATTCATTTTAGATCTTTGAGTGGAGGTAGTAGTCAGGGTTTAGATATTCTAGCTCCAGGATTATACAAGTCCTGTAGTTCATATCTCAGGTAGGATCCAGGGAGGAGCTCAGGGTTTAGATATTCTAGCTCCAGGCAAATACATATCTCATTCTCAGGTAGGTATATTAGAAAAAATTGGTTGCTATTTCTGTTCTTTTATCTCAAATTTGGTTGTTACTTCTGTTTTTTGTCTCTTGTTTCTTGTGAATTTAAAATATCCAATAAATTATTAGTGTACTGTACCTATATAAAGTTATGTACTATTTTTAAATACATCCTGCCTAATAATCAAATAAAATACTTTAAAGGACTGTAATAGAAATTGCAAGTGACCCTCTATGTAAAAATAGCAATGCCCGATTCACTATGGTACCCTGTACAGCTTTGTCTTTATAGTGGTCAAGTACGAAATAGATAACAATATTATTTATTTTGAAAATTTATTATTTTAAATTGTGTTTTCTCTACAAAAGTGACTTGCGCATTTCTACTGCAATAAAACTTTGAGGAATTGTCATAAAGCAACACTTTAAAAAATAAAATAGAAAAGCTAAGTTTTCTTCCACATTATTTATTAGAGGTGTAAGGTGTAAAGGGCATTGTTATTTAATATGGCATTGGCATCTTCGCATCACTTGAAATTATACACACAGTCCCTTGATAGAAAATTGGCTTTAAATTTTATTCATTTAGATTTTTGAACTCTGTCCCTCGGACCCTCAGCTATACACCTGGGTTCAGATCTAGCTAACAAATAAATCAATCAATCAATTAGATTTAGAAATCCGCCAAGAGTTCTGCGTACACACTGCAAGTCCTTATTATCAAAATCGGATATAACCCAGTGAGAAATAAGTGAAAACATCTTGGATTTGAACAAAATAAATATGTATCAAATATTCATATTTTTGTGATTAAAAGAAAAGGGGAAAGGGGCCAAAATAAAATTATATTTTTTTTTGTAGATTTATAAGATTCAAAGTGCCTTATTAGTCATTGTCCTTTATCTCTTCTTCCATATTTATTGTAATTGTAAATATTGGTGAAATTGAAAGCGCGTTTTTAAAACTATTAAATAAAAATAAGATGTAGAAACAGAAAGTGTCGCTAAAAAATCAATTCTTAAGTGTGTTTTATATCTTCCATTGTGTCACCCTGATAATTTCTGAAAATGTTGGAGAATTGAACAAATTTTGAGTTGTACTACACAATAAGCATAAATATTGAACTACACATCAATTTGGGTAGTACTACACATCATTTTTTGTACTTTGCAAAATTTAAATATTTATTTATGATTTAAAGATTAATATATTTATTACTGCTTTATTTATTGTCGTCTTCCCTTATCTATATATTACCTATATATCATTATTTATTATCTAAATATTAGCTATATATGTTATCTATTTATCATCTATATATTATCTATATATTATCTATATATTATCTATTTATCATCTATATATTATCTATATATTATCTATATATTATCTAGTTATCTATTTATTATCTAGTTATTATCTATATATTATCTATTTTAATTATCTATATATTATCTATTTATTATCTTTATATTATCTATCGGACAAACAAAGATTACAACTTTATATCTTCTATCTATAAGTTTGGCTTGTCTGTCTGTCTGTTTGTATCCAATAAACGTCAAAACGGCTGAACCGATCGGGCCCAAATTTTTTGTGGGACATCACGTGCCCACAGGGAAGGTTTATTAATGATCAAAATTTTAAATATGTGTCTCCATCAAAATTCGATTTTCATCAAATTTTTGAAAATTTTAAAAATCCACGAAATTATTGTGAAAATCCGCAAATTATTTTTGTTTTGTTTTACGATGTACACAAAGAGAACATGTTCAGAATTAATTTAGAAGAGGCTAGTAAATGTAAATTTGGCTTGTCTGTTTGGGTGTCTGTTTGTTTGTATCCAATAAACGTCAAAACGGCTGAACTGATCGGGCCCAAATTTTTTGTGGGACATCACGTGACCACAGGAAAGGTTTATGAATGATAAAAAAATGTCTTTTAAAAGGTTTTTAATTTTGTAAAAAAAATTGAATTCTTGAAAATCCGCGATTTTTGTTTTAAAAATCCGCAAAATTTTGTTCTTTGTTTTAAAATGTAAACAAAAAGAACATGTTCACAACTTAAATAAAAGATGGGCGCGAAGTGCCCTAAAAGCCTTGTATAAATATATATAGACTGCACAGGGTGTCTCACGCAGCATGACAGTTGGTGAATAGTTTAAAATGTCTTCTTCCATAATTATGAAAAAATATTTTATAAAAATTATAGATTACAATTTTTACAAGTAAAATATTTATGAGTCAAATATTTTTAAAGAAGTTAACGGGAAAAAGTCTTTAATATCTAATACAGTTAGTGAAGAAGATATTCAAATCTATTCACAAATTGTCATGTTTCGTGGGAAGGAAAGGGTTTAAAAACATATTAGCTGCAAAGGTCTGTCTGTAAAGGGACTGTAGAGGTAAAGATCTGTCTGTAAAGGGACTGTAGAGGTAAAGATCTTTCTGTAAAGGGACTGTAGAGGTAAAGTTCTGTCTGTAAAGGTACTTTAGAGGTAAAGTTCTGTATGTAAAGGTACTGTAGAGGCAAAGGTCTGTATGTGAAGGGACTGTAGAGGTAAAGTTCTGTCTGTAAAGGGACTGTAGAGGTAAATTTATGTCTGTAAAGGGACTGTAGAGGTAAATATCTGTCTGTAAAAGGACTGTAGAGGTAAAGATCTGTCTGTAAAGGTACTGCAGAGGTAAAGGTCTGTCTTTAAAGGGACTATAGAGTTAAAGATCTGTCTGTAAAGGGACTGTAGAGGTAAAGTTCTGTCTGTAAAGGGACTGTAGAGATAAAGTTCTGTCTGTAAAGGGACTGTAGAGGTAAAGATCTGTCTGTAGCGAACTGTGGATGCAAAGGTCTGTCTTTAAAGGGACTGTAGAGGTAAATATCTGTCTGTAAAGGGACTGTAGAGGTAAAGATCTGTCTGTAAAGGTACTGTAGAGGTAAAGTTATGTCTGTAAAGGGACTGTAGAGGTAAAGATCTGTCTGTAAAGGGACTGTAGAGGTAAATATCTGTCTGTAAAGGGACTGTAGAGGTAAAGGTCGGTCTGTAAAGGGACTGTAGAGGTAAAGGTATGTATGTAAAGGTACTGTAGAGGTAAAGGTATGTATGTAAAGGGACTGTAGAGGTAAAGTTCTGTCTGTAAAAGGACTGTAGAGGTAAAGTTCTGTCTGTAAAGGGACTGTAGAGGTAAAGTTCTGTCTGTAAAGGGACTGTGGAGGTAAAGATCTGTCTGTAAAGGGACTGTGGAGGTAAAGATCTGTCTGTAAAGGGGCTGTAGAGATAAAGATCTGTCTGTAAAGGGACTGTAGAGGTAAAGGTCGGTCTGTAAAGGGACTGTAGAGGTAAAGGTCTGTCTGTAAAGGAACTGTAGATAGGGATGTTAACGTTTTCATTTTTTAGAAAAACGATCGTTTCGTTATTATAACGACGACGAAAAATCAAAAACGAAACGATCGTTTTTTTTAAAAAGTTCGTTTTTTTTAAAATGGTCGTTTTAAAAACGATCGTTTTGTTAACGATCGTTAACGACGACCCTTCGTTAACGATCGTTAACGACAACCCTTCGTTAACGATCGTTAACGACGACCTTTCGTTAACGATCGTTAACGACGACCCTTCGTTAACGACGACCCTTCGTTAACGATCGTTAACATAATTGTCAATAAAAAAAATTTCAAAAACGATCGTTTTTTTAAAAACAATCGTATAATAAACGATCGCAAATCGTTTTAATAAAAACGATCGTTTTAAAAAACGATCGCTATTCGTTTTCTAAAAGTTCAAAACGAGTGGGTCGTTTTTAAAAACGATCGTTTTTTTTCTGAAAACGAAACGATCGTTTTTGAAAACGAAACAAAAAACGATCGTTTACAAAAACGATTAACAACCCTAACTGTAGAGGTAAAGGTCTGTCTGTAAAGGGACTGTAGAGGTAAAGGTCTGTCTGTAAAGGGACTGTAGAGGTAAAGGTAATAACACGCAAAGAAGGAAGCTCAAAATTTGAACATTTTTTGCACAATTACTTTTTGTTATTTACTAAATATAGGAAATAAAATATGATTTTCAAGTTGTATTTAAAATCCCGGTAATATTCCTTCTGTTCTACGGAATTTCTGTCCTACAGTACTGATCAGTCCTTCGGATCTTCACAACATCGGTCCAACGACAGCTGTAGGTCGGAAGTACATTCTATTTTGTTAATCCAACATATGCAGGAACTGCAGATATAGTCAGATATGTAGTTGACAGTGCTACCATAAGGATCGATGTTCCGGATGCACAACTTTTGTAGGTCGGATGCACAGATTTTGTAGGTCGGATGCGCTACTTTTGTAGGTCGGATGCACAGATTTTTTTGGTTGAAATGCACAACTTTTGTAGGTCGGATACACAAGATTAGGTTAAGACAATTTACTGGGCCGAGCGGTGTAGCCATATTTATCAAAATGTCAAAGTCATAGCCGATATGTGGGGTTATGTTAGGTTAAGGCATTTAATTCTTTCGTGACCAAGATTTAGAATATAAACTAGAAACCAAAAGGTTAATATGCTTGCGACCGTAGATTTTTATAATACTCTTCGTTTTCGTAAATTATCTTTGGAATTCCTCCTTCTTTTACTCTTACAAATCTATTTAACTATTTAAGAAGAAAGCTATTGTTTTTGAATTGTCAGCAGTTTTGGAGGATATCTTTAACAGAAAAGGAAGACGAAATCATAATTTCAAGTTTATTTTTCCAATTTAAATGTTAACAGAGAAAATAAACAAAACTTGAGGCAGGAAATTTTACAATACACAATACACAATACACAATACACAATACACAATACACAATACACAATACACAATACACAATATACAATATACAATATATAATATATATATTGTTATATATTGTTCTGGTTTCGCTTAGATACCATTTTTGGTAATAAAAAGCGATTCTTAAACTTGATATTTTTCACTATATATGCTCGACATTTTTCACATGATCATCGTAACTGTTCTTGAAAATGTTTAAGGTTTTAGACTCTTTAATATAGTCTGGCAAACTGTTCCATGGGTTTAAAACTCTCACAGAAAAAGAGTTTTTTCTCACGTTAGAATTGAATTGCTTTACATTTAAATTGAAACTGCAGTTGTCTTGTCTTGTCAGTCTATTCGCTGTCTCGCATGTTCTGCTGAACCAAGAAGATTTATCAACATTATCATATCCATGTAGAATTATCCAGGTCTGTATTAAATCACCACGAAGTCGTCTGGCATCTAGAGAGGTTAAACCAACCTCAATCAATCTTTCCTCATATGTTTGACCTGCCAGACCTGACGTCATTCTTAGAGCTCTGCGTTGCACATTCTCCAGTAGATTAATATCTTCTTGTGTCCATGAGGAACATGCTTGCACTGCATACTCAAGGTGGGGTCGAACATATACCTTGTACAATTTGATCTAAGTGAACCTGTCCCTGTAATGGAATGATCTTGACATTCGTCCCAGAACTTGGTTAGCCTTTCTAGCTGCAACTGCACATTGAGAAGAAGGTTTAAGAGAATCTGAGATAATAACTCCTATATCCTTCTCCTCCTTTGAAGACTCAAGAACAGTTCCTCCTGGAGCAAAACCTTCCATGGTATATGAATACTTGGGATTATTTTTACCAAAATGAATCACTTTGCACTTACTGGCATTAAAAACCATTAACCATTCCTAAGACCATTTCAATAGAATATCTATCGCATTCTGCAGTAGATCTCTATCATTTTCACAATTAATCACCCTTCCAGCTTTCGTGTCATCATCAAATTTGGACAGTATCGTAGTCAACTGATCAATTATTCTGTCCAGTGGATTAATGAAAATAACGGAAAGGATCGGACCAATCACTGCCCCTGGGGTACTCCTGAAGTTACTGGTAGCCATTCTGACTTTTCTCCGTTCAACACAACTCTCTGTTGTCTCCCTTCGAGCCAGTTGTTAATCCATTTAACAGCTTCTCCTGCTACTCCATGAGCTTGGAGTACGGAAGATAACCTAGCGTGAGGCACTTTGTCAAATGCCTTTGCAAAGTCTAAATATATCACATCAACTGAACGTCCTTGATCAATGTATTCATAAACTTTTTCCAAATATTCAAGCAAATTGGTAAGACATGATTTTTTGGCCATAAAACCGTATTGAGAATTAAAAATCAAATTGTTCTTTGCCAAATGTTCAACCAATGAGTCCTTAAAGGGAGTGTTCGCGAAAAATGAAAGGGGGTATAGGCTTAATGCGATAAAAAAGCGCTTTTGATCGCTACTAATCTTACTTCTATCTGTTGCGTATATAAGGAGAAAATTGTTGAAGACGTCTCATACCGAATAACTTAGCGGCCATACAAATTCAGAAAGATGCAACATACGACTTAGACCGTATCAATTTAATTTCAAACAAATTATTTAGATATTACAAACTATAGTTATCGATTATCTTTCGCCACATTTGTTTATTTCTCTTGTCGCTTGCGCAACTATCTAAGAAAGCCGCGCACCACTCACAATTTTCGAAATTCGTTAAAAACGTTTTCTAAAAAATAAAATATTATAAAATATAAACTATACGCAAATGTGGCGAAAGATAATCGATGACTATAGGATGTAATATCTAAATGATTTGTTTGCAAATAAATTGATTTTTTATGGTATAAGTCGTATGTTGCAATTTTCTCAATTTGTACGGCCGCTAAGTTATTCGGTATGTGACGTCTTTTACAATTTTCTCCTTATATACGCAACAGATAGAAGTAAGATTAGTAGCGATCAAAAGCGCTTTTTTATCGCATTACGCCTATACCCCCTTTCATTTTTCGCGAACACTCCCTTTAATAACTGATTCCATAATTTTACAAATAATACAAGTTAAAGAAACTGGTCTATAGTTACCAGGATTGAGCTTTGAACCTTTCTTAAAAATGGGTGTAACGTTTGCACATTTCCATTCTTTGGGAACACTTCATTCATAGACTTTGTAAATAACAAACACAAAAACAAGGTTCTTCTGAAAGTTCTATTAAAAGGCTGGAATTAAATCCATCTGGCCCCGGAGCTGAAAAAGGTTTCAGTTTTTTTAACTTCTGCTTAATATTTTCTGGGGTAAAAGTTACCGACTCGAGTATCATAATTTCAGGTTTCAAATGTTCAATGTTCGGCATATCTGTTAAATCTTCAATAGTAAATACACTTGAGAAATAGGCATTCAAGTTTTCAGCTATTAATTTATCATCGTCAAGTATAACATCATTTACTTTTAGCGGGCCAATGTTATCTCTGTTGAACTGTTTACTGTTTAAATATTTATAGAAAAGCTTAAGATTTTTTTTCACGTTTTAGCAAGTTTTTTTTCAAAGTTTTTTTTAGCATTTTTAACAGAATTTTTTCCTAATAACTTTCATTATTCCTTTCTGCATCCATAGAGGTATACACAATATACAATATACAATATACAATATACAATATACAATATACAATATACAATATACAATATACAATATAAAATACACAATACACAATAAACATTACACAATATACAATATACAATATAAAATACACAATACACAATAAACATTACACAATATACAATATACAATATACAATAAACAATGTACACGCTACAAAATACAATATACAATATAAACTCTACATATACACACTACAATATACACTACAATATACACTATACATATATACACTACAATATACACTCTACATATATACACTGAAATATACACTCTACAATATACACACTACAATATACACTCTACAATATACAAATATTTTTACTCTCTACTTTTATCTTTCCAATATCCAGTCATTCTCTCTTCTAAAGTATCTAAATATTTTCTAACTATTATTCTGACGTTTTATTCTCTCTTCGTTTCATGTGTAAATTTCATGTGTCTATTTTGACTGATCCTCACCCTCGCGCGTAAGTGCTGGGAAAGTGGTGTCAAATATATAACAACTCTTTTTTAAAAGTATTTTTTTGTTAATAAAAGCATGCAAAATTTGCAGTGTACGATTTACAACGGTACCCTTGAAACCTTTATTTGATCAAATATGCGGAGAATAACGCAAAAAAGTTGTTAATTTATCGAATTTTTCCAATAAATGCGCAAGTCACTATTGCAGAAAAACCACAAATTAAATTGAACAGTTTTAAAAAATAAAAACTTTGAGTTACTTGATCAGACAAAGTCAATTCTGTTTCCAAGTAATTTCAACATTTTTTGTTCCAGAATTTGGGGTTTCTGTTTTTGAGTCTAATTCCAAAATCGATTTTTTTTTCATCAGTTTTTTTTTATAATTCTGTTTGTCTTCTTTCTATCGTATAATTTGTTAACATCTTTTCTTTTTATCTAATTACAGGTTTACCTACAGACTTCAGAGAGACAATTATGATTCCCTGCAACAATACAGTTTTATATTTTTAAATCATTGAAAGACTATACACTGTACAGTCAAGGCAGAAGATTTCTTTTTATTTTAAGATCGCTGTATTGCAAGAATTTTTAGTCTGTAAAGAATAAAACTTCTCCTGTAGGTTAGATAATTCAAGATAATATTCAGAATTCAAATATGTACAATGTTTCTATTGATATATAATATTATTTTTGAAAATGTTATTTTTGGCTCTGAGTCAACCGTCCCATATAGTAGACCCAACACCATGCATTCAAAAACAAAACAAATATTTTTGTTTCTCAATTATAAAGATTGGTAAAGTCAAGAAGTTTGAAGCATCTTAATGCAAGTCTTGTATTAGTTAAACAAAAACAATATCAACAGAGTTTTATTTCGAATGAGGTAGTGCAGTGTAGTGTAGTGTAGTGTAGTGTAGTGTAGTGTAGTGCAGTGTAGTGTAGTGTAGTGCAGTGTAGTGTAGTGTAGTGTAGTGTAGTGTAGTGTAGTGTAGTGCAGTGTAGTGTAGTGTAGTGCAGTGTAGTGTAGTGTAGTGTAGTGTAGTGCAGTGTAGTGTAGTGTAGTGTAGTGTAGTGTAGTGTAGTGTAGTGTAGTGTAGTGTATTCACATTAGTACCCTTAAAAACTTTGTCTGGTAAAGTATTGTATTGTAAGAAGCAATGGAGAAACTCACAGAAATAAACACTTTTCGAGTTGCAGAAAAACGACGGTATCTTCCACATTTTTGATCAATGGTACCGTTGTAAATCTGGAATTACCATTATCTACATTAAGGGTCACTTCAAATTACGCCAACAGTCCCTTTAGGTCTTTTGTAATTTGAAATTTAATAGTTTTTAACTAAACAGAGAACATTTTACATTTTAAGAAATTATAAATCAGTGGAAAATTTGAAACTATATTTTATTCAGGTTTATTGTCCTTTCGGTCTTAAGTAGGGTTTCCAGCGAACGGAAACTTTTGAGAAAAAATGCGAAAACTTTCGTTAGTATTTCGCGAAATTTCGCATTTTGTTGCGACATTTTACGAAATGTTTTGAATTCCGCAAAAAAAACTACAGCTGCAACAATTAATTGCGCAAAAAAACTTCTGATATTCTCTGCTCTGAGAGCTCAACATTAGAAGTTTTATTTTAAACCCTAGTCTTAAGTAATCTAAGTTGGGATTTAAACCATTTCTTGAAAATTGATGAACAACTGCTTCTTGATCTCTGTGCTATATATACTATATAGGTCTAAATTTGTATCTAAAGTGAAACCCTTAATAACGAATAAATCGGAAGAATTTATCAAATGTCGTCTTGACAATTTTTCAATCAGTTGTATACTATTTTACGTAAATCTCAGTATTTGCATAAATAAATAAATATCCATGCATATGCGGGAACAGTTTTAAAGAGTTCGATATAATCATTTAATTAAAATACTAAATATCTGCAACATTCCATTATCAGAAATGATGAGTTCTTTCGATGTATTTGTTATTAATTGTATTTCACTGTATAAAGATTCTTCTCGTAAAATGTGTATACATAATCTTATCAGTTTTTTTATCGATACGGCCAGATAAAAGTTTCATTGGTAAAATTTAAATCGTTGATGGCACACTTAACTATATTATTAACTAAATATTTTGAAGAAACAATGGAGGAAATTCTTACTTTTCCAAAAGCAAAACAAAGGAAATTATTGTAATTATTCTATCTCTGCTTTAAAGGAACCGGCAATGTATGGTAGTTGAAATACGAATGTAGTTTTGTGGAGACATTTTTTAGAAATTATTTAAGACATATAAAATGTTCTTACTGTGCATATTTGTTCGGCAAAAGCGCAAATTGTTCATTTTTGACGATTTTGAGAATTGGTTTTGAAAAAAAAATTTTAAAAACGACTACGAAAAATGTATTTAAAGATTCTACAGTAAACTAATTGGTTGCTTAGGAACAGGTTAAGAAAATGAAAATTAATTCTTTTCATCGAAAACAAGAAATCTTGTTCAGCAAATGATTTCTCTAATGTCTCATTGTTCACAAACATTTTCTGTTGATTTCCCGGAATTTTTGTTGAAAAGACAACATTTAAAGAATTTGAAGAAATCTGCAAACAAATTCATAAAGAATTAAAAATTCAATATAACGATGAAAAAGAATTAATTGATTTTAACATTAATTTATTGAGAAAACTTCAATTGAGAAATATGTTCCTAAACATCTAATTAGTCTACTGTAGAATTTTGTAATTTTAGTCACCGTTATTTAATAGTTTAAAAAATTCGATTCTCAAAACGTATTCAACCTAAAATGAATGATTTTGAATGTCGACTTTGTGCTAAAACTCAGTAAAACGTTTTATATGTCTCAAATCCTAATCTTAATTTTTTTTCTACAATACTAAATTCTCAGTTCAAATATCAAAATCCCGTTAATGCGCAAATCACTTTTAAGTTTTACAGAGAACCGCAATTGAAAAATATATATATAGTACAGAATAATAAAAATCAATCATTTTCACCCAGACAAAGATTTGAAGGATAAAATTTTGAATCTGACTCTGTACATGGAGGGTCACTTGAAATATGTGTACAGTCATTTAACAATTATTATTAGAACAAGGAACAGACAAGATAAAGTTTAGAACAAGGAACAGACAAGATAAAGTTTAGAACAAGGAACAAACATGAGAACGTTTAGAATTCCCCAAAAAAGTAAAATTGTATCTAAAATTTTATTCTAATATTTTGATTTTAACATTGATTGCACAGACTTTGTTTAAATTAATATATATACATTGTATATTAATTGTACAATGTACATATTTCATGGTATATGAATATAAAGCTAGTTTAATATCATGAAAAAGTACGTTTTAGTACATTAAAGATACATTTAGGCACATAGGATATGGTAACAGACTTAAAGCACATTTAAAACTGTACACCTGCAGTACATAGTACAGTACAATTATGTTTGTGAATATGTTGCATGTTTTTGAACATTATTTTGACTAGATGCTATTTCTATTTAATACCCATGTTTGCTGTACAGCAGGGGCGTATTCAGGAATTTTTCCAGAGGGGGGGCTTACTTTTATTTTTTTTCCAGAGGGGAGGGGAACTCAGAACCCGTAAGGGCCTGAATACCCCCTGAAATCATTAGATTTCACTGGTCCAGGGGGGACTTAGCCCCAATAGCCCCCCCTGAATACGCCTCTGCTGTACAGAATATGTACAATTAGCGTCACAATAATGCAACGTCAAAATTAACCGACCCACTGCTAGCTCCTTGATTCACCCGACCAGACCTAACTCTCTCAGGGTAAACATTAACCCTTTGCGGCCCATCCTCCTGGAGCAATCTCCAGTCTAGAACATCTGGAGACGGGGTATATTCAAATCCGGAGTAATTACTGACTGAAGGAAAATCCTCGGAAAATGTTTGGTTGTTTGCCCTTTCCTGATTATACAGGGGGAATTTCTGATTGTCTCGATGTGGGGGAAAAGTGTAAATATCAGGATAATCCCCGGGATTATCAAACTCTATCTTTTCATGTACTAATCGGTCCTCTGGTGCGTATTTGCAATGAGCTAGAGGGGGAGGAGGAGGAGGAGGATGTGAAAACTGGTTTTCTAACCGGTTAATCTCGGTCAGCTGTAGTGGTGGAGGAATTTGCGGATTTTCAAATCTGTTGGTTCGCAGATTTTCGTACTTGAGCTCTGTTAATGGTTGATCTAGGTGAAAAATTTCACTAGGTTGAAAGAAGTCATTGTCTGAACTGAATCCAGTCTGATAGTATTCTGTTTGTAGATGACAGTTTTCTGACAGCTGCTGTTCATTTTGAATCAGGTTTTGTTGAGATTGAGCCATCATTTGATGTTGTTGTACACAACCCGCTGGTAGTCCCCTGTAGGCTTCCTCAAACTCCCGGAGATATGTCGCTGCGGCTAGGTCCTGGGTAGAGGACACCTCCCCCCACTGGTACGGAGAAGACGGGGTTATCGTCTGGAAAGTGGGTGGTGGTGTGATCCCTGGATAAGGGGAGGAGGGAGCCATGCTGTGGTATGGGGATGAAGGGTTGATCCATCCCTCCGAGAATGAGGAGGATGAGTAGGAATGAGGGGAACAAAAACAGGTTTCACCGCTACCTCCGCATACTAAGACAGAAATTATAAATAGTTTATGTCAGGAATTAAAACATCTGATTAAAACAATCTTTGCTCCCCTGAATTGAATTCAGACTTTGAAGTTACTCAGCAAAAGCATGCAAAGGAACAGAAAGTTATATTCAAAGAGATAAGGATGATTTCTTAATTAAACATTTCTGATTAAAACATCTTTGAAATTCTCAAACTTTAAGATTTAAAAGCATAAAATTTAAGAAAAAAATATCATACTTCCTGTGCATTTAAACACTGGATTCATCTCTGCCGTGGAGTTGGTTGGACAAAACCCTGAAGCATGCTCCGGCATGCAGAAGAAGTCCTTTGTATCTGGACTCCGGCGTGCTCGCTCCAATTTTTGGCGCTTTTTTTCCGAAAATTTCCGTTGCTTGAAGGCAGTGGCTTTTCTTAGTTCAGAAGGAGTTTTTGACTCTGGTTTAGCGTGATCATGGTAGCCTTTTGCCTAAACATAAAATAAAATTAAAGAAAATCAATTGAAAAAAATGTACAAGATTTGACAGAATTTTTTTAATCTAACATAAAATCCAAAAATGTTATACCTGAAAAAAAATTGCTATATCAGAAACATGTCTCCAAAAATGTGTATAAAGTTAATAAAGCTAATATACATAACGTAAACAAAAATGAAAACGATAAAAATATTTACCGGCAAGGTTGTATTTCTAGTACACCGCTGCAGCCGGGAGCGGGGCAGGGTTTTCCTTGCTGTTTTCGGCGGGCTTTATCACAAATCGCCGGACGGATGGTTACCGCCGATCCAGATGGAAGAACACATCTAGAATAATAATTATTATTGTTTTTGTCTTTTTAAAGGTACTGTCGACATGATTGCGATTTAACTCAATGCCCGATTCACAACAGTACCCAGCCCTTTAAACTTACATCTTAAAAACGATAAGAAAAACAGATTTTTGAGAAATTTTAGAAATTAAAATCTAAATACAAAGGAAAAAAGCAAAGATATCATTTTTGCTCAAACAAGGGGTTTAAAGATGTCGATGTGAATCTAAGAATGTGCATTTATTAAAATAAAGATAAATAAAAAATGTTTAAACATTTCTTCTAAACAACCTGTTATTCTACCTGAGACTGCATACAAGGACTCCTAGGCAAGATTTCTTGAGAATATTCACATTATGATTATTAGTATTACGCATAGCCCATCCGCTTGAATGCCTCTTTGCTTCGTCTCCATCTGCCTGGAATATATAGCGGCAGTGCCCATCAGCCCATTCAGCCCAGGGGTCAACTCCTCGGGATATCTAAACATAGATATTGTAATTATACAAACAATTTTTTTTATCATCTCAAACTTTAAATTCAAGTTTTCATTTTTTTAAAAAGTATTGCTTTTATTCTGTTTTACTTCTTCTTGGTTTTTCTTATTCTTCTTGTTCTTCTTGATCTTCTTGTGCTTCTTGTTCTTCTGGTTCTTCTTGTTCTTCTTGTTCTTCTTGTTCTTCTTGCTCTTCTTGCTCTTCTTGTTCTTCTTGTTCTTCTTGTTCTTCTTGTTCTTCTTGTTCTTCTTGTTCTTCTTGTTCTTCTTGTTCCTCTTGTTCCTCTTGTTCTTCTTGTTCTTCTTGTTCTTCTTGTTCTTCTTGTTCTTCTTGTTCTTCTTGTTCTTCTTGTTCTTCTTTCTTCTTGTTCTTCTTGTTCTTCTTGTTCCTCTTGTTCCTCTTGTTCTTCTTGTTCTTCTTGTTCTTCTTGTTCCTCTTGTTCTTCTTGTTCTTCTTGTTCTTCTTGTTCTTCTTGATCTTCTTGTTCTTCTTGTTTTTATTTTTCTTCTTGCTCTTCTTGTTCTTCTTGGCTGTTATTGTTGTTGCTATTTATAAATGACCATATTAGGCGAGTGTATGCTCTAGTCATGTTTATATTGTCAAAACTAGTCATTCACCCATCTAATATAGTCATGAATTCATCCAATATATTTACCATTCATCCAATATAATTTTTTATTCATCCATGTAAAGTCACTTATTTATCTAATATGATAACGCATTCATGCAATTATTGTTATTAGCATTTTTCATTTTTTTTAAAGCAATTAATTATCAAGCGTTGAACGCACGAAACACGTTTTCAAACTAAAATGACAGGGGGTGTTCAAGTTAAACAGTTGAATTGAAACAGTAAACTTTAAACCTTTATATAAGTAAAAGTTAGAACAATATCGTTGTTAAAAATACAATAATTCTGTGTATTTACTTCCTTGTAAAGCTGCAATACTAAATCCGCTGGACACTTTCAGAGAACCCGCAATCAAAAATGAAAGAAAATCAAGAATAATTATCTAAGTGAATGTTCTCCGACAAAGGTGTACCGTTGTAAATCAAGTATATAACTGTTTACGTGAAATTATGTCAACATTTCTTTAAATACAATAGACAAACAAATTTGTTCCAGTCAAGCAACAATTATTTTTTGATTCCATTTCTCAATCAGTCTGAACTTTCATTTTCTTATCATGCATCCCATTATCATAATCATGTATCTTATTATCATGCATCTCATTATCCCATTGCTTTATGAAAAATTGTCACAAAATCTTCGTCATTGTTGCTGAGACAAAGTTTCACAAGATATCATTGTGAATTGGGCATATCCCAGTGTGTCCCAGTTTGTCTCAGTGTGTCCCAGTTTGTCTCAGTGTGTCCCAGTGTGTCACATTGTGTCCCAGTTTGTCTCAGTGTGTCCCAGTGTGTCCCAGTTTGTCTCAGTGTGTCCCAGTGTGTTCCGATTTGTCTCAGTGTGTCCCAGTTTGTCTCAGTGTGTCCCAGTGTGTCCCAGTTTGTCTCAGTGTGTACCAGTGTGTCCCAGTTTGCCCCAGTGTTTCCCAGTTTGTCCCAGTGTGTTCCATGCAGTGTGTCCCAGTGTGTCCCATTGTGTCCCAGTATATATTAGTGTGTCCCAATGTGTCGGTAAATTTCACTAAAAAAATCACTTTCTAGCTTAACTTAACCTAAAAATCTAAAAACTTACATAAAGATGAACTTTTGCTGGAATATCGGGGTCGTTAATATCCCAGTCATGGAGGGAGGTGGGGCTCGACTCTTGCCTCCCACCCTCATCCACCTGTATCCTAGAGTAGGACTCCTGTATCCTGTATCCTGTATCCTGCATAATGCTGTGAGATGATGAGGGTACCTTCATCTACTAACGAGAGAAGAACGGCCGCAAAACCAACATCAAGCTTCAACAGCTTTTCACGGCTTTGGGGTGTTGGGGGAGTCATGAGAAATTCATTTAATAACTATATAAATGATAAAAATGGTAAAATTTAAATCTAAATATGAAAAATTGATTTGAACATTTCTCCCGTAAAGAAAATAAACCTAAGCTTTTTGTCCAAGTTCCGCCCTCTGATTAAGATCCCTGATTCTGATTGGCTTGACGGTAAATGGAGAGATGTGATTGGCCAGTGATGCTGTGAACCAGCCAATCAGAGCCGAGAATTCATGTATAAAAATGGTTTCAAGGAAAATACTTTTTCTCCACTCTTTCGTAAACGCAAACAACATAATCTAAAGTAAATAAAACAATGTTAAACTTTGAATGCTCAATTAAATTTTATAAAAAACTTTTTTACGGAGACCTAGCTCCAGAAAGGTGGGATGCAAATAGCAATTTAATTGAAGATGTTTACAAGCAGAACCAATGTTTTCATACACCTTTTTTAATTTTTCAATATTAGCGTAAAATCTATAATTGTTATTTCAATTGTTAGTTCATCGTCGAAATACGCTATTAATCTACCAATAGATATTAAAAAAAAATTAAACAATATATATCTTTTTTTCTTTTCCTTTCCTTCCTTTCCGTTTTACAATTGGGGGAAATATTTGCGGCCACAATCTCTATTCAAATACTTATTTTTAAATTTTTTGCTGTTTTATTTTATAAATAAATAATTTCTTCCTATTACTCACCTTGTTTATTGCATTTTTAATCATTTAAAACAATTATAAATTTCCTAATTCTCTTTCATGAAAGTAAGATAGTAAGACGCTGAGATATTAACAACTATAAAAGTTGTTTAATTATAGACAGCCTTGATTTTAAAGTGTCTCAACGCCTTGAACTTTGGTTTTACCTCTGCACCAACTTTCTTAAACTTTTTCAAATACATTTTAAAATGCTAAGAGCTAGTTTCAAACTCAAGTTCAAAGGGAAAACTAATGTTTGATATCTGCGTGAGAGCGTGCCCATATTGGTTTGCAGTAAGGAAGGATCAAGCTATATCTTCTATTTCTCTGTTTATTTATATGTTCGATTAAAAACCTTGACCGATTTTCCTCCATTTTGATTCGTTAATCAATTTTTATAACTTCCTGTTCTATCAATTCCTCTTCTATTAGTTTCTTTTCAATTAGTTCCTGTTCTACTATAGTTCCTGTTCTATTAGTTCATGTTCTATTATAGTTCCTGTTCTACTATAGTTCATGTTCTATTAGTTCCTGATCTATAAGTTCCTGTTCTCCTTTAGTTCCTGTTCTATAAGATCCTATTCTACTCTTCTATAGTTCATGTTCTAATATAGTTCTTTTTCTGCTATATTTCCTGTTCTATTAGTTCCTGTTCTACTATAGATCCTGTTCTTCTAGGTTCTGCTCTATTATAGTTTCTGTTCTATAAGTTCCTGTTCTCCTTTAGTTCGTGATCTAATAAAGTTCTTGTTCTTCTATAGTTCCTGTTCTATTAGTTCCTGTTCTATTATAGTTCCTGTTCTATTAGTTCCTGCTTTATTAGTTTCTGTTCTAATAGTTCTTGTTCTATTAGTTCCTGTTCTATTAGTTCCTGTTCTATTAGTTTCTGTTCTATTAGTTCCTGTTCTAATAGTTCCTGTTCTATTAGTTCCTGTTCTATTAGTTCCTGTTCTATTAGTTCCTATTCTATTAGTTCCTGTTCTATTAGTTCCTATTCTATTAGTTCCTGTTCTAATAGTTCCTGTTCTTTTAGTTCCTGTTCTATTAGTTACTGTTCTATTAGTTCCTATTCTATTAGTTCCTGTTCTATTAGTTCCTGTTCTATTAGTTCCTGTTCTATTAGTTCCTATTCTATTAGTTCCTGTTCTATTAGTTCCTGTTCTATTAGTTCCTGTTCTATTAGTTCCTGTTCTATAAGTTCCTGTTCTACTAGTTCTGTTCTATCAATATTACAGATAGATGTAAGTATATTTATCAGTAAAAATGAAATAATCTTCTGAAAACATTTTATTTACAAAAGAATAAATAAATAAATTTATTGATATA